>NW_008667852.1:11948-14408 GCF_000695815.1 Acanthisitta chloris
GGGAAAAGAAAAGGTTGAGATAAGACATAAGGAGAACCTTTCTCATGCTCAGGGTAGAGAAACACTGCACTAGCTTGCCTGAAGGTAATTATTCAGTCTCCAAAGTTAGGGATATTTAGGAGTGAATTGGATTTCTTGTTAGCCAGTCTGCTATGACATTTCTCAAAATCAAAACTTACAGATTTAAAAAGCCCCCAGACCAGATTATACCTTCTTAGGAACTATCTAGTGTGATGGTGCATATGGGTTGGATTGGTCTCACTTTCCATACAGATGTTAGATGCCACAACTGAGAATGAAGTGAATTTTAAAACTAAAAATAGGCTAATAATAGAAATACTTAGAGCTAACACCAGAAGAAGCCACTAGGGCTGATGGGAGCTGTACTACCCAAGTGGAAAAGGTGCCAGGAATCAATTAGTGCTCTGCAACTTTGGAGCAATCAGGATGAATGATGTGGTTCTTGTGAATTGTTTCAGGGACTTTGCAGCCTGTAACTGAGCTGTTGTGCTCGTTACTGCGTGTTTACAAGGCGTTTAGAAGTGACGATTGAACCAAAGATTTAGAAGAGCCTTGAGAAAGTAGCCTGAACGCCAGGGCAGGACTGAATAAACAATGTGCAGCTAAGTATCTGGGAGGGAGCAGAGCTTTAAAGAAACTGCAGCATTCCAAAAGCAAACACCCATTGTGATCATACGGACTGATTTCTACTATGCCAGGCTGTACACCCTGTCTGGATTTCAGTCCTCAAGTCTTAATTAAACCAAGTGATAACATGTCTGGGAATTCCTTACTCTATAGTTTGTCTTATTTCAATTTCTAAGGGCTGAATCCTTTTAAACTTTCTTCTTCAGTGTGAAAAAGGCTTTTGGTTTCTTTGATTTCCCTCCTGAGAGGTGCTTGGATGACCAGGAAGCTTCCTGATATTGTCCCAGCTCAGGGGAGCAGGTTGAGCCCATAGAATTACTAAATATAAATGACTTTTCCCCCTCAACGGCACTTGTGTTCTGATTCTTCTGTTCTAATGTTTTCATTAGAAGCAGAGGTAGTGCTCCTTTAGGAACGTTACCTATGCCAAGTAATCTCCTTACTCCATTTTAGTTATTTTTAATCAAGTTCTCTCTTTTCTGCTCCAAACTTTTGCTAGGATCTGAGTCAAGCCAATGCCCATATAATGGCTTTATTGTGCACAGAGCCATTAAGTTAGTGATAATTATCTGGCTATTCCCTGTAGTGTTGAAAATGAGCCTCCAACACAGCTTCACCAGCACCTTTCCTTCAAGGAGCAGCTGATTCCACAAGAAGGGGCTGAAGCTGTGGGGGGGTGGGTGGATGGATGGATGGATGGATGGAGGGATGAGTTATTTCAGAAGGATTCCTGGATTCCTGCCTTAAGGACCTGAGGGGGAAGGAGTGCTCCTCTCTCTCAATGCTCCTCTGAGTTATGTCCATCACCCTGTTCTTCAGTCAATTTTCTGGCAATGTTTTAGACTGAGTTAAAACAACTTCAGTAGCTGTTCTCTGATTCACTGATGGAAGAGTAAGTGGTTTTAATGTCTAGGGTTTTTTAATCATGTACTAGATGCATAGATTAGGAGGATTATCCCAGGGCACTCTACAGGCCCAATCTGCCTCAAAATGTTTTAATTTACTTTCCATTTTAAAGTTATTCTAATATTCTGATTTATTTTTAATAGCGTCAACCTTCGATAATATTTTTTCCTTTGCAAACTACATGTATTCCTGGTCCTAGGATTATTTAAAGGTCAGGGACAGGACTCTGATCATTTGAGAACATACTCCTGCCTTCAGACTGGGATTTAGGGCACTTTATAAAGCATTCCTTAAGTGTTCTGTCCTGCTCCTCATTTTCTGCATGTTTAAGTATTTTCTTAGCTCATTTGGGGGAAATCTAAGCTCTAATTCTTTCCGGCTCTATGGAACTGCCTGTAGAAGGATGGGCATGTGAAGAAGGGAAACATGTGAAGTGTCTGTCTTTGAAGACTGTAGGAAAGAGGAAGATGTGAAACTATTGGTGCTCTCTTTACACTTTCCAGAGAAACAACTGCATGAAATACTTATCCCCTTACTATCTTGTAAGAGCTTGCATATTGCTCTGATTAAGAGGCATCACTTTTTTTATACCCCTCCTCTCTTCCTATGTACGTCTAGATCCAGACATGGATACATGAGATTTCCTATTTGTATTCTCTATAAAAGCCTGTGTTGTCTTTGGTTTTTTTTTCTATTTGTACAATCAGGAACAAATTATCTTTTCTGTTACAATCAAGATATCTAAGAGGTGTTTGTTTTTTTAAGAAGATATGAGATATTTGTGCTGTGACTGGTGGAGGCTGGTGGTCGATTAGCCTCAGGAATCCTTTGGGTGACAATAATCCTTCTGGCCATGGTGGCAATGTGATAAAACAAGAACAATGGTCAATTAATATCTGAAGGTAA
>NW_008667852.1:14425-16859 GCF_000695815.1 Acanthisitta chloris
TTTAAGCAACTGAGGACAGTTTCCACAGTGAAGGCAACAATGACAGGAGTGCTCAGTGCCATGTGATACCTATTTGCAGTGAATGGAAAGCAAAGCGAGTAACAGAAGATGTCATGTTGGTGGAAGTTCCCACTGTGCAGTACATGCAAAGAACGTGGGGTACAGCTGTGGTGCTCAGTGGTGATCAATCCAGGATGTTGTAGCTGGGCCCAGTGGGGCCCTGAGTGCACCGACAGCCTCTTCCCTGTGGCAGGTGAGATGATGCTCCTGGTCCAGGCTGACTTTCATCCAGCACAGATGGAACCTGGGATCAGACTGCTGGGGAAGGGCTGGGAGGTGCCTCCTCGGGGTCATGTGCCCCCAGGAAGGCAGGAATTCCTGCCTAGCTGATGACAGACAGACCTGCCAAAGGGAAACTTGAAGGGGCTATATTTAAAGGATTAAATGTAAAAGAGAATGATAAAAGTCTTTTATTTGTATTCCACGTGTAATGGAATTTCTAAATATCCTGCTCTCCTGCCTGGCTGTATCCTTGACATCCTCAATTAGAGGCTCTGACCAATCTTAATCTTTGGTTAGAAGGGTAATTTCTGCTTGAAGGCACCACTTGCATGTTGGTGGCGTGTTGGCCTACCCCAGCTGAGAAAGTGTTGAATGACACCTTCCTGTCATGGTCACTGGTGACTATTGGGAGAAGAGGAGGTTTCTGGACATTCCTTCCACATCCCCACAAGGCTGGGTTGTCTTGACCATGGTACAGACAAATAAGACCAGTTGGAGCCATTAGATTTGCATGAAGTGGCTGTAAACTTTCTGTTGCTCTCAGATGCCCTTTTAGAACGGAGGAAATAGAAAATAAGACCAATGGTGTTGCTCTTATCTGTGTGTGGAAAAGCCTGGGATCAGGGACTCAGATGTCGTGTACTATATGGAAGAAAGAGGTCAGAGCAGTCTTGGGTATCACCCCAAGATCAGTGGGAGATCTGGATTATATCTACAGAGTGCTGTGAGGCACAGAGCCCTTCGTGGAAGAGGGGAAATCCATGTGTGGCCCATAAGTGGGAAATAAGGATGAATTGTTTGGAAGAGATGTGTCAATTGATAAACTGCTCCTAGGAAAACAATACACATTCTAAGAAGGAAAAAATGATGGACAAACATCTAAGGAAAAGATGAATATTGTACATTGAGGATGGGAAATGCTGTTCTGGGAAACATGGACTCCAAAGGGTTTGGGAGCTGTGGTGGAAATGAGCTCACAGTGTAGCATTGCTGTCAGAAGTGCTAGGGGGAAATTTGGACCAATTTCCATAGGAGACAGAGTATTTGCTTGAGACTGGTATGGCTATGTCTGGAAGACACTCCAAGACACGACTAACTGAGTAGAAAGAGTTTGGATAAATCAAAAAAAAGATCAAAGAAAAAGTATGTCTAAAAAGAGCTCTGAGAGCAATTTCTTTAATTCCAAAGGGAAAATGTAGATTGTCTCAGTTCCTTGGCAGGCTTGGAGGGGGGATGGGTGACAAAATGGTTTTCAAACTGACAGAGCTCTAATGAGATGAAGTCACCAGAAATAGAAGCCAGCTCCAAAAAATTTCCAGGCTCTGCATTGTTCTGCTCCAGTAAATCTACACTTCTACTACAGAAACTTGAAATATGTATTTTTATTTTTGTTTGCTAAGAAATACAACTTCTAAGCAAAATTAGTAGACATTACATCATTGTCTGTGTTATGTGCTAACTAGTAACTAGACCTTCAGTTTTACTGATGATCTTGCATCTGAATCTGTGCCAGGAGTGTGGATGTTCAACTCTGGCATTTCTGGGAACACATACAATCCTGGAGATAAAGATGTTGCTTTTACAGTTATGGCACTACAGTTTTCCTGCTAATTTTATCTACCTCTCCACTTACTTATTTCAATATTTCAATTTCAAAGCTCATTAGGTCAAGAAAAATAAATCATATTTACCTCAGGAGTGTCAGGCTTTGAGTCAGCCCTACTGAAACAGCCCATTCTAAAATTTTAGGAAAATACAAGCTTTAAAATTCAACATGCAGATGATGAAAAGCTCAGGGTGAATCTGTAAATAATATATATAAGTAGATACTCTTTAGGGACAGATATATATAATATATAGTAAATGCTTATGTACTTATGTTTTCATGCATTGTCCCTTGAAATGTGGTGTATTGCTTAGAGATGATCTGCCCCAAGTTGCTTCTTGCCACTTGCTGTAAGAAGTAGGGTAGGAACTAAGATCCTGTGTGGTTTGATTCAGCAGCTGAATCCTGGACCTGCAGCTCAGATCAGGGTCACTTTACACAGGGACAGGAAATGCCTCAGTCAGGGACATCTTCAAAAAGTTAAATAAAAAAAATTAATTAATTTCATTTAAGTAGTTTTTTCATTTATTATTATAAATTAAATTT
>NW_008667853.1:0-300 GCF_000695815.1 Acanthisitta chloris
CCGTCCGCGATTCGGTCCTGCATGGGCGAGCAGGGTGGGCAAGCACCGTCGTGATGTGTGTCGTGTAGAGAGCTGCCCTGCTCGTCTCGCGTGCATTTCCACGGAGACACGGAGGAATTGGTGGGATGGGGGTGAGCTGCCGGGAAACCTGGAGGTGCATTTTGGGAGGGAGGGGGTCCTGTCCAGTACTATAGGAAAGAAGTCCACTCCCGAGATGCTTCTCTGGCTCTGGGGGGCAGAGGTGCTCCAGGGACGAGCGGAGGACCCTGGGCCACGCCCAAACCTATGGCAGGTCTGCAG
>NW_008667853.1:327-7527 GCF_000695815.1 Acanthisitta chloris
AGAGGTGTCCCACGCCAGGCCAGGGCACAGGCCAGTATCAGGGAGCAGGCACTCTCTTGCCTGCTCTCTTCCTGCTGCCTGCAGAGCCCTCAGCCCCAGCTGGCTCACAGTCCTCCCAGCAGCCAGGCACCTCTCTGTTCTAGATTTCCTAATTACTTGCCCAACCCCTCCAAACTTTTGGTCCCTGCATCCTCCCACCCCAGGTGGCTGCCAAAGGAGCTCCCTGTGCCAGGCATTCAGTTGGTGCATCTGAGCCCCTCTTTCTGCAGGCTGGAGTCCTACTCTAATCTCTCCTCAGATGGCAGCTATTGCACAACTCCAAGCTGCCTCCTCGTCCTTCCCTGCTGACTTCCCAGCCCTGTGAGATGCTCTCAGCAAGGCAGGGACCCAAATGGCACAGAGTGAGCCAATTCCTGCTCCCTCCTCACCCATTCCTGCCCTCTTCTCCGGTCTATCCTGAGTCACTCTTGACATGCCATGCACCTCTTGACCCCTACCAGTGACCAAACCAATCTTTTCAAAGTCATATCCATGCCTTGGAGCACTCTTCCTCGACGGATGCAGCAATTTCATTGCCTTGTAGCAGTGGCCTTGTTTTTTCTGTGCTTGACATAGAATTCCTTCTTCATCTGAAGGCCAAGCTCATCAGCACAGTGAGACCCCTCCATAGCCCTCTATACAGTACCGGATTTTATCATGTTGGAGCAGCAGTGGATATTGTCCTGTCGCTGCTTCCTCCCTTCTCCCTGGCACTTCCGAAGGCTCTCACTCCTGCGGCTGTGGGGGCTCTGTCACTGACCCCTCTGCGCTGGGAACCCCCTGGGTTTGTTATGCCACTTTGTCTCCTAACTTTTAACCGGTTATTCATTCCCCAGCTGCTTTTCAAACTTCACTTCTCGGCAACAGGCTCGGCCTTATTTACCAAACAATCAGGTTTATTGCTGTTTCTCCCCATTCTTTGTTACCATTTCTATCTGTTTTCCCCATTAAACTCAGGACGTTGTGGTTTTCCGGACCCCCCGTAGAGCCCTTTTGGGGAAGTTGGCTATCCTCCATTCCTATTTACAAAGACCGATTCACAGAGGAGGCTCAACTCCAGCTACTGAAATAGCCATTTCATATTTAAGTTATTCCAAAAGCCTCACCTAAATCCCGTCTTTTCTCACCACTTGTTTTTGTGCACTCGATCGAGCTGTTTTACAACCTCTCCTCCTGCTACCTGGGCCACCAGTGCATCCAGCCCCCCCAAAAGATTGGGGGGATTTCTTTGAGATTGTGTTAACCATATCCAGTGTAGGAAGGTCTCCTGTGTAGGGTTTCATGCCATTTTCTTCTTCCTCCATTTTCTTCTCCTGCAGATCACAAGCTCCAGATATCCACCTCACATGCTTTTTTTTTTTGTTTGCCGTCAGCAAATCATTCCTGAAAATTCCCTTTCTCCTGCTTTGTTGTTTTATATCAATATTGGGGAGCTCACCTTGGAGGGAAGCTGAGGATGGGATTTGGGGGCTACAGGAGAGGCACAGCTCTGACACAGGTGACCAATATAAACAAGCCACCATATGCCTACCCCATCCCAATGGGGGAGGATTTACAATTGCCACCTGTCCCTAAACCTCCCCAAACAGATCTCTGCTCTTCTGGGGATTGCCATGGTCTAAGCACCACCATCCCAGCCCCTTTTCCAAAGCAGGCATCACATCCCAGGAGACAGAGGATGGGTGATGGTAGGTCAAAGACAGGAGAGCCTGGGGGGGCTGCAGAGCTGGCCAGCACCAGTCCCCGAGGAGAGACAGCCCCTTGGCACATGTCCACCCCCCTGCCTCGATGGAGGTGCAGGTGTGAAGGCGATAGAAGAGCAAAACAGGCCCTGCCTTATTGGAGCCGCTCGTAAACAAAGCCACTTGAGTGGAGAGGATTCAGAGAGCCCAACAGCCGCAGGAAACTATAATTACGTTTAAATATTGTTAGCATCATTATCTTTTATCCGCCATCAGATTAAAACAATTATGGCATTTTCAGGAATCGTCCTTGGCATTCTCTTGACCGACGTTATCTGTCAGGCAGGAAATGTGATTTTCGCTTGGAGAGGTGCCAGCCACCGTGCAGACGGTCCCACAGCCCCCGTGATGCTCTGGTCCTGGGAGAAGCCAGCAGCCAGGGTGAATTCCCATTTTATGGAGAAACCCGCATCCATCTCCTTCACTGTGGTCAGGCATCGGTCACTCCTTCATGCTCATTCCCATACTGCTCTGAGTTTCTTCCCGTTGGCTTTGGGATTTCCTGGCCTGGTGGTGGCAGGGAGAGGCGAAGGGGGGGACACCAGCCTGTGCCATCACCTCTGCCAGTGGTTGCGGCGTGCCGGAGCGGGTGGCCTTGGCAAACACGGCTCCGTGCCTGAAAGCTGTGGTGAGCAATTTACCCGAGGAACTCATTTCAGGAGATCTAGTCTAAGTTAATTAAAGATGGCTGGCTGGGGTCATCGCCTTGGCAACAATTAAGGGCAGGAAAGACGCCTCATTAGTAATAGTTTTTAACAAAAACCATAATTTTTCATATCAAGACAATCCTGGGCACATGAGGCGGGGGGCAGGAGGATGCTTTCTATCTGGCTTTCTCTCTTTCTATCTGGCTTTCTCTGTTTCCCTTCTCTGGCGGTGGGTTAGCTTAGCCCACAGGACTGAGAGATGGGAAAACAGGATTGAAAGGAAAATCCCCTTAGTGGATCTGTAGGCTGGTGAGGATCTGGTGGTTAGGGCTCAGGCAGCATCACCAGGGCTGTTGGGGAAGGGGCACATGGACAACGGGCATTATGCCTGGAGGGCAGAGGGTGAGATCCAGCTTGTCAGGAAGGGGAGAAGCCAAGAACTGGCCATCGTTGCCGTGCAGGGGAAAACAGGATTGAAAGGAAAATCCCCTTAGTGGATCTGTAGGCTGGTGAGGATCTGGTGGTTAGGGCTCAGGCAGCATCACCAGGGCTGTTGGGGAAGGGGCACATGGACAACGGGCATTATGCCTGGAGGGCAGAGGGTGAGATCCAGCTTGTCAGGAAGGGGAGAAGCCAAGAACTGGCCATCGTTGCCGTGCAGGGGCTGCCTGCACATCCCGGCTGAGGGTGCATTGTGCCAGGCTGCCACCCCCAGCCACCGGCGATGGGGTTATTCCTCCAGCTGTGCCTTTGTTTTTTAATTTCCCCCTTGTACTCCAGAAATCTTAATGCCGCTGCCTACTAATGCCAGGCTGGGCAGAGTAGCTTTATTTTCTACTTAATTAACTGTCATCCAGTGATTGATCAATTAATGATGGAGCCATCATGGTAATGCTCTGGGAGCTGGTGTGTCGGGGCCAGGCCGAGTCGTGTGTGCTTGCCTTCCCACTCCTACCTGCTCCAGCACCAGGCACGGTCCCCCCGGCACCAGGGCCGTGCCGACTCCTCTCCTGACAGCAGAGGACAATGTGACAGATGGAAAATCCCTCACTCCCAGGAAATTTGGCCATTTACAGGGCAGCTGCAGGAGGGACTGGGGACTAGGGACTGAGGACTAGGAGTGATGCTCCTGCCCTGACAGCTCTGACCAATTGCAAAAGGGCCACTTCCCTGCTGGACACAGTACTTGCTGCTGTGTTAAGAAGTAGTCCAAGTATTTCTGCAGTTTCTCCTCCTCTCAGTGACATTTTGGATGATGTTGCCCATCTGGGTGATGCTCTTGCTGCTGACTGGAAGCATTCAGGGCTAAGCAGAGCCAGCAGTGCAGCGGCTCTGCTTTTGGCCTCCTCCTCCTCCAAAGTTGCACACATGGCTCAAACGAGAGAGATAAATATAAACTCCATTCAGATATCCATAGAAACAGAGCTGGAGATGGAAGACCCCATGCAGATAAAACCTTTCTCCTTCCCACACGCTGCTATTCCCAGTATTATTCCAGAGCATTTTATAAAACCAGTAAAGCTGGGCAGGGACCAACAGAAATGACCAATAAGGCATTAGCAGGAAAATCCCAGAATGGGGGAAACGCTCTTTCTGCTGAATAATTTATCTGTTCTAATACAAACCCATCAGAATTGTGTTTCAAAACGGGTGAGGCCACACCTGGCGTGGTGGGCCACGCCGGCACACACGTGTGTGGGGCTGAAAGGGATGCAAAGCAACTCCGGTGCGGAAGTGGTGTAAGTCCTGTCGCTTAATTATTGTTTCCCCTCTGCGCCGTGAAAAGTGCTGAGGTACAGATTTGATGTGCTGAAAAGCGTCTGGCATCTTGTCATGCACCAGCCCATCTCCAGCATTCAGCAGCTGGAGAATACACCCCCCTATGCACCCCTAGGTGTATACCTGCACCTCCAACATCACTGCCTGTTTACCTATGGATTGGTCCCAACCATAACGTGTTTATTCAGACAACCCTGCTGGCTGGTAAAAAAGAAACCGAATTGGTACCAAAGGGAAGCAGCCGCTGCTCGGGGCTGAGTGTGCAGCTCCTCCTCCCCACAGGCTCCAGATTGAGTTGTTTGTCTCATTACATCCCTGCACACACATCCGCACCCACACACCGACACATATATAATCCCGTGTGTACAGCCAGGAGAAAACCTTATATAGTATTATAAACATTATGCTATTTTTTGAATTTAAGCTTAAAACTGTTCATTGGAGGTGACACATGCGACACGTTCAAGTCCAAGAATAGGTTTGGAAGCAACTCTGGAAAATATCAATAATCTCCAGCATTTCCTTACATTCCAAGCCCAATCCAACATAATTTCTGCTGTCAATAATGCATGTTTATGGGGAGAAGACATTTGAGGAGGCTCATGGCTCGAGCTCTGCCTCCCTTTAGGAGTGAGTTTTCTGCACCTCCCTGGGTTGGGAGAAAGATTTTTTCCCCCATCCTCATGGCAAGGAAACTGCTGAATTAAACCCCCTGGGAGTTTTTTGGGTGAGGAATAGAGCCTTTTCTCTGCCTGCCTGGTGCCTGGAGGTGCGCAGTGGTGTTAGGTGTGATGTGCCAAGCGATGCTGAGGCAGTCCCTGTGCTCGTGCCGGGTGCCGAGCTCCCACGTGTCGCAGCCATACAGAGCCTGGAAATAAGCTGGGGTTTGGGTGGCAAAGAGGGATTTGCAGCATGCCAAGGTGGGGGATAAAGTGGGGAGTGGGTGGCGAAGCAAATCTCCCCCATAGACACACAGGAGAGAACAGGGAGCTGCAGAAATTGTGAATTCATTTGGAAAAGTAATGCTGAGCATCCTCAGCATTTCCCCAGCTACTCTCCCCATCGACTGCATCCATACCCTGGCCGAGGCAGTGGGAGCTCGGCAGGTCCCAGAGGGCTCTTGCAGGGCTGCCCATGGGGTGGAGGAGGAGGAGAGGCCACGGGGGAGGCGGGCTGGCCGCTCGCCCGCACAAAGAGTCCTGGGCTGGCGGTGCCCGGCATGCCCTGACCCCGTGTGGGGCAGCGGGGAGGGCACAGACACATTGTGGTCAGCTCAAAAAGATGCTCTGAGACAGAGCTGGGGCCATTTAAAACCAATTAATAACTGTAAACTGCCCTGGCCCTTGCTGTTCATTAGGCAACCACAAAGAAACTTTATTTTAGAGTTGCAAGTCCTCCTTTTTTTTTTTTTTCTTTCAGAGAGAAACTTTTTAAATATGTAATTGGCTCTGGGAACCAGGACCCAAAGGGGTTGCAAAAGCAAGGGAAGCAATTGCCTTAATCAGTCCAAGATCCCTGATTTATTTATGTATTTATTTCTATTTCAAAGCAGTGCTGCTCATCATATCAGGGCCTTTAGAAGCACAATTATTCTCTCGACAGAAGAGCTAACCTAGGCTGCGATTATTTGCCTTTCTGAAAGGCAGCGGTTCCCCGTTAGCCGTCCTCCCCGCGAACGCGCTCCCGCATCTCTCCGAGCGATTTTAGCATCCGAGAAACATTCCCCCCAGCCTTCCCATAGCCACAGCCCGCGTGAACACCCAGCCTTGCTGCCGAGCTTCCCAGCTTCAAAGAGCGGGGCGAGCGTTCGCTAAATAATGATTCTTTATTCCTGTTCTTTGGCTGCTTTTCAAGCGGTGGTCAGGAAACGTGTTTGTGCCTTTATGGTTTGTAAAAGACACCCTAGGGCACAGGTAGAAGGAGTTGGGCAGACCCAGCCCCAGGTGGGTTTTGGACTATGGAGGTTTGCTTGTGTTTCACCCCTGAGAAATGCTTTATTCCCAGGTTGGGCCTGGAGCTGGGGTCAGAGTGGGATCAGGGTGGGATTCTGAGGCGATGCTCTGCTGGCCTGCGGAGACAGAGGGTGTTCCAGCAGCGGAAGAGAACGAGTGGAAAGGCAGGAAAAGAGGAGCTTTGCTTTGAAAAGAAACCTTATTGCAGCTGCAGTGGATGCCCAGGGTTGGGGCAATGTCCCAAGCCCTGCCTGCCCACCCTTTGGACACCCATCCCCGGGGCATACAGGCAGGTCAGGGCTTGGGATGGGCAGGCTTGTGCCTGCAAGGTCAAGTGGGCCACAATCCACAGGGCTGGGACAGATCCTGCTGTTTTCCCTCCACCAGCTGAAAACGTTGCCCCATAAAGGGACAAAACCCCTTTGCAGTGACAGCCTTGCAAGGATCCCCATCTCAGGGGGCTCAGACACCCCATCCTTGGGAGGTCCCATGGTGAGCAGCAATGCCACATTGCATCCCCAGCCCACCACGGGGCTCCTCCGTGGTGGCACGAGCCACCCGTGGGCTCGTGAGAAATCCTCGCGTGTTGTGTCCCCCCATCCCTGTCCCTGCAATGCATATTTTGCGAAGGTTTAATTGGCAGCAATTATTAACTAGCACGGACCCTGGAAACCTGCCAGTCAGGAAAATAATGAACCATTTTAATACAAATTCAGCCCATAAACAAACGTGGCTGCCAGAGCCATTGCAGCCGCCTGGCGCTGGGAGAGGCAGCACAGGAGATCAGCAGAGAGATCCAGGACAGCCTCACTGTCCTCCTTGGCACTGGGCAAGGGTCCATGTCCTCAAGACCACCCCATGTCCCTGTGGGAAAGGCCTTGCCTTTCCCTGAGGGTTCTCCCATGGGACCCTAACACCGCCCTGAAATAGCAGCATCAATAACGGAGCGGGGACCAACCCTGTGTAGATGTAAGAAGATGTAGATTTGGGCTGTGGGGTAGTTTGGGTGGTGGGGGTGGCAGGGGAGGGGTGGCACTGGGG
>NW_008667853.1:7578-9669 GCF_000695815.1 Acanthisitta chloris
CAGCCAAGACTCAGCCCTGCAGAGCATCCTTGCTCCCTGCCTTGCCCTGCATCCCTCCGTGGTCCCACGAGCCCAACTGGTGTCCTAGTCCCTCTGCCCTGACTTGCACAGTCGTGGGTACAGGCAACAAACCCAGTCTCCCTGGCAGATACCTCCTTTGTCTGCCAACAGGCTCCCCCCAAGAAGAGATTTCAGGGTGTTCAGGCAGTGGGCAAACAGCCGTCTCTGCCCGCTGCACGCGGGAGGGTGAGATAGTGTGTCCCTCGAGCATCCCTAGGGCACTGGCATCCTCTGGCACCCCTCGGCATCCCACACACAAAAAAGCAACCTCCTCCCCAGCAAAAAGCATCTGTGGGACACAGACTAGAAACCTTCCACCCAGGGAAATATTTCTGCCCGGGAACGGCTTTTGGTTTATTTGAAAAGGGCTACGTTTTTCCATGTTATTTTTTAATTTTCTCTCTCTCTCTCTCTCTTTTTTTTTAATAGTAAAATGGGCTGATGTCCTTTTAACTTTCAGTAATTTGGGGAAATTAAAAAAAAAAAAAAAAGAAAAATCATTTGCAAGGCGACCCAGATTTTAATGGCACTGTGAAATGGATGTCGTCGGCTTTGTTTTAATTTTTCTTTTTTTTAATGAACTCACTCCCAGAAAGGCGAAAAAATCTCTCCAATCTGGATCATGAAAGTGTCATGAATTGTTTTCCTGATTTTTTAAATATTCCTGACAAATTAATTGTTCTGTATCTGGATGGAGATTAAAATAATCTTGGTTTTACATGTAGCTCACAGGAGCATATTTTACCATTGGAAAATACAGGAAAATTGTATAAACCAGAGTGATTTAAAATATATAAATTAGTAAAAAGGTGGAATCAGCTCTTTCCTCAGGTTCTTGTGTGTAAAAAGGCATTTTTATATCTTGCCTGGGTTAGGGCTGTTGCTGCCTGCCTTCAGAAGTGCTTCCTTCCCTTGAATTAAGCACCAAGGTAGTAAAGATACAGTATTTATAAGCCAAAAAATAAAGCAGGCACAATTTATTAAACAGCTACAATGTGACAATAAATAATTTTAATGTCAATCAAAATTGGATTATTGTCACTGAAATTTGGATTGAAAAGATAAAAGCCTGAAAGGGAGAACTGAAATCCAATGCCGGAGGCAATTCCAATATCTTTGTTCCTTGCAATAAATATTTTGGGTGAGAGTTTAAACCAGCTCATTCTTAATTTGGGGGGAAAAAGGCTGACTGGGGTAGATTTTTAAGAAATACAGAAAGAAAATATATTCATGCTTGGGATTGGTGAGAAGAGGTTTTTTTTTTTGTGGAAGTGAGAGATAAAACAATTTTACTTAATTTTAATTTTTTAGAGCTACTTGGGTTTTAATTTTATTTTTGGTGTCAGGCAGCGGCGGGAGAGGGATGCTTTTCTTGACCAGGCAAATATTCCCCCTCCTTCCTCCTGTCTTTGGAAAACCCAAACTCAGCCTCACTGGAATGCATCGGCCAAAGCTGTCTGAGCTTTGGGATGGGCATTTATTGGTGCAGGCAAACTCCAGATGCCCGGGGAGCTCTGGCTGCTGCACGGCGGCTCCACTCCCGCACTGCCACGGCCCCAACGTCCTGCCTGCCCTGCTGGGGCCTTGGGGGCAAGAGTCTCCTCACAAACCTTCACTGAAACATTCCCCTTTGGTCCCTGGGATGTAGCATGTGCATCCAGGGAGAAAACAGCTCTTTTTAGGGATGGTTTAAAAAAAATAAAATATCTAATTCCCCTGGTTGCCCACCTGCCTCCTGGTTGCAGGGCATGTGGGAGAGTGGAGGCCAAGAACATGGCTTTGGAAGAAGCATCTTCATCAGCTATTTTTTAACCCCAAAATGAGGATGGTGTGGATGCTGGGGTGTATTGGGGTGCAGGCAGGGCTGCTGGCCTCTGTTTGATTCCCCTGAGGGGCTGAAGGATCCCCTTCTCGATTCCCTTCTCGGCAGCACTGCCCAGCTGCCCACCGGCCTCAGCAGCGGCTCTGCCTTGGCACCGAGTTCAAACGATGCCTGAACCAGCAAATATTCACCCAGAGTGGCCGAGGGCG
>NW_008667853.1:9687-10020 GCF_000695815.1 Acanthisitta chloris
GTGTTTATTTTGCATCCCTATAATGCCCAGCTCCTCCTTGAGACAGAGCTCCCAATTATTTTTACAAGGATTTAGGTGCATGACATAAATAAATATACCTATTTATATATATTTAAATGTGTGTATGTGCCTATCAAATGAATACCCAATATTGGCTTAAAACCCAGGGCCGCAGAACACACATGGATGGAGGTGTGGGCTAGGAGTGGCATGTCTAAGTTTGTCCCCGGAGCGGCTGATGGATGGACAAGGGGGAACCGGCGGGGGCCAGGTGGTTTTAATCAGTGTGTGTGTGTGTGTGACAATAGGTGGGTGAAGGAGGGACCTGACACC
>NW_008667853.1:10138-12848 GCF_000695815.1 Acanthisitta chloris
CTTTTAGTGCCAACTCAATCCCCAAGCTGGAACAAAGCTTTGCCAGCCCTGAAATAAATGATGCTGCACCTAATGGCTCTTATCCCTTTCCCGCTGCCTCCGACCAGGCAGCTTTAGGGTTTTAATGATGCCGATGCGATGGGAAGCAGCGTCTGGGCCTGGTGCTGATTTTTACCAGCAAAGGTAGCCCTGCCAGGTGGGGTGGTGGCCCTGGGGACTCGTGGTGGGGAGGGGAGGCTTGTCCCTATGTCCCCAGGTCCCTGCTCGGCCGTGGCTTCGCTGATGCCCCGCAGCCGCCGGGCTCCTCTCTCTGCTCAATTGCACAGCGCGCAAATGGAATCGCTCTCCTCGCTGTGTTTGTGGCCACGGGAGTGGAAGAATTACATTGGGCTGAAAATAGTATTTACTTTTACTGATTGAAAAATAGATGTTAGGAAAAAAAAATAAAAAAAAATGCAAAAGCAGGAATTGAAACTATAATTACAACAAACCATATGTAAACTCCCAGGTAAACACTGATTATACTGTGTCATTTCAGCCAGACTTTATTAGCGAGGGAAGAAGCGAATCTTCTTTCTCTCTCCGCCCGCGGCGGATGCAGCACGCAGGATCCCACCGCCTGCCATTTGCAGAGCACTTCTCACCCTAAAAAATCTCATGTTCATGGCCTGATCCTGGATAGCTCTCATCAACTCAGTTTCCTAGGCTAAGCCATGCTGTCCCCATCATGTGGGTGCAGAGTGTGTCTGCTGGGGAGCTGCTGTGGGTGCACGGCTGAGCTGCCCCGTGGCATTTCCTCATCTTTGTGGAGAGGCAGAGAAGGGGCTGGAGTGTGCCAGGGGGATGAGAAACTTGGGGTGCAGGACCCAACCTGCTCACTTGTACAGTGCAGTCTCCCTGGGGTGGGACTGAGTCCCCCAGTTGCAGCATCCCCTTTCCCACGGGCACTTCACAGGCCCAGGTGCAGGAGGCCCAGGCTGGCCAGACCCATGCTGGGAGAAAAGCTGGATAAAACGAGTGGCTGTAGCCTTGCCAGACCCTTTGCCTGCTACCCAGCAATGAAGCCAGACCGCTTTTACCATGGAGCTGTATCCCCAGAGCCCAGCACCCCAAATTCAGGAGAGGAGCAGGGTTGGCACATTGTTCCTGGATGTTCAGGTTACACAGCATTCTCCTCACTCACAGGCATGGCACAGGGTTCCAGAATCTCTCCTCCCTGCCAGGTCTGGTGGAGACAGAGCAATGTCATTGCAGTGTTGACATGTCAGTCCCTACTGTGTCATTCTCAGGACACCCTGGAGGGGATTGCAGCATCCCCTCCTCTGCCATTCAGTCCAGAGATCCTCTTCGAATGGATATTTGGGGGCTCTTGCTGCATTTGCCTTATGGGGAGAGATGGGAGCTGAGGGGAAGAAGGGAACCACGAGTAACGTGGGTAACGCCAGGTATCCTTACACAACAGGGCTGAGGGCCCGGCGGCCTTACAGCTTTGCCATAGTGGCACCCTGTGGCAAAACGCATTACTACAGCTGGCAGGGGCTCAGGAGGGGGACACGGCCTGGGGGGACCCTCGTCCTGGGGGCTCACCCCCCACGGGGACACGCGTTCCCCACGCACGCAGAGATGGGATGCGGGGGCTGAGCGGCGGGTGGTCCCCAGCACCGTGACATCCCAATACCCCGTGCTGGGTACCACCCATCCCCGTGGGGTCAGCCGGGATGTTCGACCAGCCCAGACATCCCCCTGGGATGGTGCTGGGATGTGGGCAAGCTCGCCGGTCTCTGCACCCTCGCTGGCTGTGGGATCTCTGGTGGCATCCGCGTGGCCAAGCGGCGTGGGGCTGTGTGTGTGTGTGTGACTGTGTGTGTGTGTGTGTGCGTGTGTGTGTGTGTGTGATTGTGTGTGTGTGTGTCTCTGTGTGTGTCTCTGTGTGTGTGTGTTGGTTTTCTCCTCCCGGAGCAGACCCGGAGTGACGGAGCGAGCTCTTTGTCTGCCTGCGCCTGCCTGTCACGGCTCCCCGCGGCCGGCGCCCAGCCACTTTGGCAGGAGCTGTCTTGGAATTTTAATGCGGCTGATTAACGCGCCACGATGCAATCGAGGAGCCGGCCGTACCCTTTCCCTAGCCTTGCCTTTTGGGGGAATAAATAAACAAACCCAACCAGGCACCCCCACCCACGGTGCATCACTCTATCCCGAACTGAGCTGGGGAATGGGACCAAACTGGAGGCATGAGGTGATCCCAACGGGAGAGATCCTGCTGCTGGTCCTGTCTCAGCCCAGCAAGCTGTGGGGTGTAATGGAGATGCCTCTGTCATCCTGGCCCAGGCGCAGCAGATCTGTTTTTGGGGCTGGCACTGAGATGTGCCAAGGGTTGTGGCACTGCGTGATACAGCAAGGAGTTGTGGGAAGGGTCACCTCTCCCTCTGGGAAGAAGGGTAAGCAATGGAAAACTCCAGGCAGAAGGGAAAATGGTGAAGGGGAGAGGGTGGAGAGGGAGGGGAAATCTGTTGTGAGGAGCAGGGAGGAGGAGATGGGTGAGCAGATATCCCTGCTGCCCAGAAGAGGACGAGGGGGAGTTATTGACACAGAGGACACATTGCTAAAAATTAAATCTGTCCCTTCCTTAGGTGGTGTTGACAGAAGAGGATGGGTAGGAGATATCAATGGCAGGCACACGTGTCCCAGGAGAGGATGAGATACCAATGGAGAT
>NW_008667853.1:12865-17376 GCF_000695815.1 Acanthisitta chloris
GACAGCTGCAGAAGAGAAACCAAGAAGAGAAACTCTTTGGAAAGTGAGGGGCACCTGCAGGCTGGGGGCACCACATGAAACAACCATGTCTCCAGGCATTGGTGAGGATTTAGCAGCCATCAGGGCCTGGCATGGGTCCCACTGGTGTTGGGGAAGGTGCAGGGCTGTGTGAGGGGCTGGAAAAGACCTCACACCCTTTGTCCATGGGGCTCTTACAGGAGTGAGGGGTGCAGCAGGCCCTCCTGAACATCAGCTGCTTTGGTGGGGCTTCACTGCAGCCAAAAATCAGATGGGAAAGAAGAGATAGTGAACTCCTCTGCAGCAGAGTGGAGCTGCCAGGTGCCTGCTGGGCTTCGAGTGGGGATGCTCCCTCCTCTGCTGGCCCTCCCTGTGCTACCCACAGTTCCCATGCAGGCAGTAAAACTGATCCGAGTGGAGACAGGAACTGCCAGGGCGGGAGGGAAGGAGGGAATGTGGCAGCAGCCGCAGTGACAGCGACCACAGCCTGGGCATCACTGTGCTGGTCATGTGCCAGCAACTGGGAGCATGATGGCATGGTGCATCTTCTTATGACACAGACATGCGAGGCAGGATGCTCTTGGGGCAGAGCAGAGAAAAGGGAGAGAGGATGGAAGATGCCACTCAGGACCCATCACAATGCTGGGATGTATCCATGGGCACAGAGACACATGTGAAGGAAGCAACTGGGCACCCAAGGAACACATGAACGTATGAATGGGAGCTCAGATGGGAGAGAAAACCCATTTCTGAAGCATCTCCAGTGGAAGATGACTTCAGAGGGAACATGGGAGCCTGACCTGGCCGAGGGTTTGGTTTGACGAGGTTAGGCTGATGTTTCTAACACAATTACAACTTGCTGGGCATGGCTGTGATGATTATTCATGGCAGGAAAGGAAGGCACCAGTAGACATTTAGATCCCCACAAGCATAAAGTGGCCCTTTTCCAGGCATTGACCACAGACCATGATGGTGCTACTTCACCACAGGTCTTTCCAGATGTCAGCCATGTGCCAAAAAATAAATAATGAAGAAAGAGAGAACAAACCCCAAGGCAAGCAAGGCAGCACAACCTCTCACTCTGCCTTCGAGCTGCCCTCACTAAAGGCTCAAATCAACCCTATTTTTGGGACCTGCAAGGTGAACCCCATATGCAGAGCAAATGCCACTTGATGAGTGTCTCTCAATTTACCTTCAGACCAGGACCCCCCTTTTCCACAGCTGCTGGGTGCAGATCCCTGGTCCCACCACCACAGCCTTTTGTCCTGAGCGAGAGCTTCCTTTGGGAAGGCAATTTCACTCCCATATGAACCTTCCCAGGTTTTCTCTGAGGCTGTGTCCCCACTCTAGCATCCCTTTACCCTATTAATATCCTTTGACTGTCCTAACACCTGCAGACAATCTGGTCCCCAACCACCTCCACCTCCCCCCTTCCTCAAAAGCTTCCCTCAGCTGTCTTTAAGTCGTAGCTGAAATCTGCGGTATGTAGGAGGAGAAATTCAGTCTGACAGCAGTTTAAAACACCGCACTACTTGGCAGATTTAAATGCTATTTTAAATATAAGCTATGACACAACGGACAAAAATAGCATTGAAAATACCCTGTCATGTTCCATATTGCGAGGAATAGGGAAGCAGACCAGGCTAGAAAGGAGCAGAGAGAGGGGCCAGATGGAGAGAAGAGGTTATTTTGTTTGTTTTAAAGAAACTGGATAAATGTATTTTGTATGTGACTGAGTAAATGTGTTTTATGGAGCACAGAGCCAAAAAAAAATTCTCATGAAAAATCTACATATTTTATTGGATATGGGATCTGCCAAAGCAGTTTTGCTGGTAAATAATTGGTGAGAGGATATATTTGTTACCAGGTTGTTTTGGAGATGCTTGACACCAGCAAGACACCACTTGGTCTCCTCTGAGCCTTCTTCTCCCCTTTATTTATCTATGATATAATAGGAATTTGCACTCCTCAAGTGAAAAAAAGCCACCCTAAATACCTAGAAGTGACTGTTCACCTGCAGCTCCTGGCTGGGTGACCCTGCACTGTAGGAGCTGATGTATTGTAGTGCTTGGCTGGGGGTATCCCTACAGGGTCAGCCTGTGGGACCAGGGAGGGATGAAGAGATGCAGGCCGAGCCATCACTGTTTTCCAGAGGTGCGTGGGTGTGTGGCTGGAAGATCCTGGGAGCTTGCCTGACCCCACAGAGCAGTTGCCTGCTGGTATGAGCATGAAGAACTTGGAGCATCTGGGCCCTGAGGCTGCAGGAAGAGGTTTCTTCATCATTCTTCCTGAATACAAGCACTGCTCCAAGCTGCTCTCTCACCATAGCATCTTCTTTCCCACCCCTTCACACACACTGTCGTATAGAGCAGGACAAGAATCTCTCCACTCATTGGGTTTGTCTCAGAATGGTGGGGTTTGGCTCCTTCCAATCCTCCTAGTATAACCAGCAGTAAATCTGGTGGGAGAAGATTGACCCAAGGAGGGTCCAAGAGATTTGAGGAGAGGACAGAATATGAGTGAACCTCAGGCTGCAGCACCATGTGACACCTGGAAAGTCCTGGAGATAAGGGCTGGTGTTCCTCACCCGGCTGTCCCTGCCTGGGGACAGGCACAGGGTTGGCACACATGGCACAGTGGTGCCAGGTGCCAGTCGTACTCCCCAAAATGGGATAGAGGATGAAATTCACTCTCAGTACAGGATCTGAGCAGCTCTTCCTCTGTCTGCCTAATTGCAATAGCAATTTCCCCTGCTTATGCTGGAGTAAGGATTTGCTCCTGACAAGCATCTGATTGCATAAGTTACCAGCGTGGCCGAACTGCCAGAACTCCCTGGCAGGACTTCAGGGGCTCCCCAAGCCTCCTGCATCCACTGCTAGTCCAGCTGCAGCAGCAGAAACCAGGGGCAGACAGAGTGAAATGGTTTTGCTATCACCTTCAGAAAAGTCTTTATTTTTTTATTTTAAACCCACTGTGTTATAATAGAAATACACAGTCTGAAGAGTTTAACAAAACAGTTCAGTGAAGTCAGGTTAGCATTAGAAACCAAAGACTGAGTTCTTTCAACCCCTTACAAATCACCATGGCCTGGGAAAACGTGCCCTCCAGGCAGATTTCCCTGACCAACCAGTGACAGATTAAAAAAAAAAAAAGCTTTTAATTAGGAGAGAGAACAACCCTGAAGATGTGGTCCCATCTCAAACCCTCACCCTCTGGGCGTCCACTCCCACCCAGAGGCTTGTGGCTTCTCCTGACCCTCTGGCTGTGCCCACTCTTGGGATTCCCATGAACAGCAGCTCTGTGGACACCGTGGCAGTGGGACATCAAGAGCTGCTCAGCATCAGGAATAGCATCGCTGCTCACGGCGCCAGGAAGTCTGTGAAGCCCCAACATGTTACAATGACCTCTGGCTCTACGCTAAGGCAAGTGCCAGACAAGGGCATTGATGCCTGCACATCTTAATAAAGATTTTAAAGATCTCCCCAGGTGCCCTGCCTGCTGCAGGGCAGTGTCAGATAGGCAGAGGTTTCAGCATGGAGTCTAGCTCCAGACACTAGTGCCAAGTGGGATGTACTCATACAGCACCTCTCGGCCCTTGTGCACCTTGCAAAGGGGAGTGTGTGCCCTTCTCAACACCTCCCAGCATGTGCAGAAATCCAGAGCTAGAGAGAAAAGGAAGGATCCCTGGTGAGAGGTGAAGGAAAAGCTCCTGCTAGGGCTAAGAGAGACTTTGCTGTGCTACAGCCAAAGTAGCATCACCACTGCCAGAACTGGCACTGGGCGTTTCTCTCACTGGGTGATTTTCGTGTCCCATTCAGAGAAGCAGAACCACTGCTCTGTAAAAACAGCCTTTTTGTGCTTGTTTTCTATTTCAGATGAAAATAAAAACATTTCTGCGTCTTTTGATCTGCCTCACTTCTTTACAGACACATTCAGGATGCTCACAAACATTTGGGTCTCCACAGCTCAGCAAGGTCCCCAGGACTCTCTGGGGAATTGCAGCCGTGCAGGTACAAGCAGTAACAGAGAAGCAAAGCGAGGATGGGATGTATCCCCAGCCCCTCTGCTTTTCTCCTGGCTGTCTCACCCTCTGAAACATCACCCCCAGTTGCAGTACAAGCCCCAGGGTGCAGAGTTGCTGACGCTCCTGTCCATGGCAGGCAGAGCCTTGGGGGTTCGCTGGGCTCCTGCTCACCTGCGGCAGGTATCGCAGGGCTGAAGCTGCTCACTGGAGTGGTGGCATTGCAGTCCTGCCTCCTCTCACCGCCCTGCCCAGCTGCGACGGCAGCTCAGCTCCCTCCCTTGCTCTTTGTTAACCACTGAATTCATCTGACAACTCAAAGAGAGAGAGAGAGGGGAGAGACCCTGCGGCCTGCCGTGGCCGGCGCGGTTCCCCGGCTCCCCCTCTGCCCTCATTTGCAATGCTTGAGTGGGGATTTCTCTATTTACTAAGCTAACAATGTGGGTTCCCAGGGCCTGGGCTGATGATGACA
>NW_008667854.1:0-1775 GCF_000695815.1 Acanthisitta chloris
AAACCCAAACATAGCCCCATACTAGCCTCTGTGAAGAAAGTTAACTCTACTCCAGCTCAAACCAGCACAGCTGGACACAGTGAAATTGCATATTGCAAAAAACTATTTAGGAAAAACAATGTCTGCTGATACATCTTTCCAAATCTGATTGTTTTACTCACTGCAAAGTCAGGTCTTTATTAAGATTAGAGACTATATCAAAGTCTGGATATCTACTATGCTGAGATGTGTCATGTATACAGATACAGATATCTAAATGTTTAAAAAAAAAATTCTTAAAACAGTTACTGTGACAAGTTTTTAAAGATGACATATTGATACTTTGAAAGAAATACAAATGCCTTCTGAATATTACCATTTAACATTTACATACATGTAATTATGAGGTCTGAAAATACACTTATGAGAGTCAAAATTAAGCTAGTGATGTTCTTCATAAATATATGACTTCAGCAGCTGAGTTTTAAATTAAAATACCAAATATTCTGCCAGCTGTTTCATGTTAAGATACATACGTGAACTGGTAACACTGTGAAGCTTCTGATTCAGTGCTTTGCCATATACAGAGAAAATCATAGATACTAAGTGATTCAAGGAAATCGACCCAACAGCATGATGCTGTTTAGCAAGTATTCCTTTAATTACAATGCTGGGTGCATGGGAGGTCACTCCTCCAAATAACATGCACACCCACGTCCCAAACAGGACAGTTTTTATTTCTTCAAATCATGCATATTCGTTAGACTTCTGAGAGCTCCTGCATATATGCTAATTATTTCCTGAAAGTCATTATAATATGCCTGTCCTCCTCCTGCTTGTGCAGTCAATTGAGGTGGTGGTCTTTGAGGGTTTTCTGCAACCCTCGAGGGTTGTTCCATCATCTTCATCACGTGTCCTCTGGATGAACTCTCCTGCTTAGCACATGTGTATTCCTTCTTGTCACCTTTCCAACCCCTAATGGCCTTGCTTCCTTGGGGGAATTTGTCTCACTCTTCTCCTTCAGCCTTGTGCTTATCTTCTTACTCTTACAGAGACAATGAGGATCTCAGTAAATCTTGCTTGGGCTACCAAGGCAAATTAGAGGATCTCAGTTAATCTTGCTTGGGCTACCAAGGCAAATTCCTGTGGGCATAGCTCACAGCTCATCAACATGCTCATCAACAAGCAGGCCCTAAGCGGAAAGTCACAGCTACTACTGTGATTAGCATCAGCTACAGCTCTGGTTAACATCAGCTAGGACTATGACTACCATTACTGTTATTGGTCTCTACCTCAGCTCCTTACTCAGTTTCTTCATCTGAAGTTAATTTATTAGTTTGCATCCTTTCATAAGAAACCTAATCGCATTGCTGAGTCAGTTTCCGTAGCTGTATTAGATAATACTGAAAGAATTGTCTTGACTTTTACAATCAGTAAGAATTGCCAGTGGCAAATGCACATCTCATGGAACATATTTAGAAGTATGCAGATTATACCAGATAGATCAATGCCCTACATTATAGCTCTGATAATGACTTTCTTGTCTGACTATGCAGATGTATTTATGAGACATCCACGTAATGTTTTACAATGCAGTTTTTGAGATTTTGGATAAATACAGTATCTGAGTCAATCTGGGATGCATGTGTGACACTGTGTTTCTGAGACTGTCTGTGGGCTGTTGGCTCTGTCCTTGTAGGTTAACTTCTGCATCCTAATAGTCATGCTGTCTCCCTTGCCATTCAGGCAAGGACCCCACAAGCCCTAGGGCTGGCTCCAAAGTGGAGATGGACATG
>NW_008667854.1:1792-3632 GCF_000695815.1 Acanthisitta chloris
AGTGATGGTGAGGCATGCTGTGTGCCAAGCAACTGCTGAGCCGGGAACAGTCCCCAAAGCATAACCTTTCATCATAAGGACTCCAATGCTTATTTGGAGGCAAAGCTTGACCAGGAAAACAGGCCATTTTAGGAGAGGGATAAGATGTTCCCCAACAGCAGGATTGTTATCCATGTGTGCCACTGCAAACTCAGCCACTGAAAAACATAAGCCGTGCACCCAGGAGCCACTGTACAGAATGTGAAAGGACCTATGCCTTCCCTGGCTTCCCACACCCACTAAGTCAGCATATGGCCCCATGTAGGGAAGTAGTAAAGATAATAGGTCTTGCCATTGCCTGGCAAGTGGACGGCAAGGGGTATTGCCAAGTTGTGTGTTCAGCAAACAAAACATGGTAATGTGGGTGCACAGTGCAGCAATCACAAGGTCTCCAGCATCAGTGGCCAACCCTGCTAGCTGTGGCACAGACTGCTGTAGAACACTCTTCCTACCACCACAAGAGCTAGGGAAGGATTTTGGAACTAGGGAGCTGCAAATCTGCAGGCCTTGGACAGCTGAGTGAGGCAGAGTAAAAAATAATATAGCAATTGCAATGCTGAGGAATACTCCCAGTGCCAGGCAGCACAGTGTGCAGCTGCAGTACAAGCTGTGGGAGTAAGTGGGGCTCAGCCACCAGCTCTGCCCTCACACTGACCATTTGCCTAACAAAAGGCATGGAAACCTGTGACATCATCGGGGGAGGTGTTTGGAGTATGGTATGTGTGACTCTGGAGAATCAAAATAAACAACCAAAAGACTCCAGACCAAATATCACCATTGGACAAAGAGGTACATGAAGTCCATGTGAGGAATGTGTGCACAGACTGTAATGGTACAAAAGCCTTTGTTCTGGGTCCCTCCCCAGAGGCACCAGCTCCAGCTGTTTATGTCCCTACACCACAATTAAATGACTTAAAGGAACCAGACTTCTGGGATGGCTACACAAAACCTGGAGTCAATCCAATGAGAGAAACCTGTCCAACTGTGTGAGAGAGGTGTGTGTAGGGGCAGTGCAGTCTAGTGGGACACCCATTGGTTCACTGGAGTTGCCTGCTGCAAAGGGTCTTGGGTCCCAGCAGTGACAGTCTCGGGTGATGTGAGTGTGACTACCAGAGTGACATCAGAAATGTCAGACATAAATTTCCTTAACTTACACATCTCCTGCAAGAAAATGGAAGGGAGCAAAGAGTTTCCTTAACTTACACAGCTCCTGCAAGAAAATGGAAGGGAGCAAATGAACAAATTGATGTATGGTTTTTATCACTTTTTTTCTATCCTAAGCAGCCTGAATGAAGTTATGTTACTCAGCATGCTGTGTGAACTGAGTAGAAGATTGCTTTTGAATGACGCGCAGTTTGAAAAACCAGAAAATTTCAGAAGAGGTTCACAAGACTGTACAACTCCTGCTTGTGTCTGGAAATTGCTTGTAGCATTATGTGAACCCTGATCCTACAACTAGAGCTGTAGGGTTGCTGTAACAGTGGATGAGATGGTTATGCTTTAGGCATAGGTAGACTGGCTTAGACACATGCCTATTTTTCCCTCCCTTTTTTTTCTTATTCATGTCTAGGAAGGGAATAAACTGGAACAACCTTCCCAGGGGCATGGTAGAGAGTTTCAAGATGGATTGGACAGGGTGCTAGCTAATCTTATCCAGGCTCTCTTTCCCACAAAACCTTGCATTAGATGACCTTTTAAGGTCATTCCAACCTGGGCTGTTCTATCATTCCATGTTTTAAAACTGTAAAGCCCACTTACATCTTCCTTGGACATGACTGCTGCTGGGTTAAATTGCCCTAGG
>NW_008667854.1:3651-8489 GCF_000695815.1 Acanthisitta chloris
GCTTGCAATAATCTCTGTGATGATTTTACTGTGGAGCAAGAAAGCTGGCACATGTATATAAACCCGGAAATAGATTACTTTTATTTGCTATAACCAAATCAGCTTATCTCTACTTGCCTGATTGCCAGCTGTTTGAAGCCATGCTACAGACATCTTTGTTGCCATCCTCAATAGCTCTTATTGTCAATTTAAACTAGATGCTCCCTGCACAAGGCATGCACATAACCCTAAAGGGAGAATTTGTGTGGGAAGCTATAATTGTTAGCTTAACTGATGACTTGCTTCAATATTTCATGGAAAGTCATCTGAACACCTTTAATACATGTCCATTTATTTCTTATTTATATGTACTTATGTATGTATATCTCTTTCTACAAATTTCACAATGCCAAAGAAAATTAATTTTAATATATTATTTTGTTGCCATATCAGCAATCTTACATGCACATAATAATATGAAGTCTATATACATATGTCTGTATGTTTACCTCTTAAGCTTACTAGACTGCATATGGTGTGTATTTGTACTGTGGGCATGGATTCCAATGTTTCACTTCAAAT
Source organism: Acanthisitta chloris (assembly GCF_000695815.1). NCBI lineage: Eukaryota > Metazoa > Chordata > Aves > Passeriformes > Acanthisittidae > Acanthisitta > Acanthisitta chloris. The sequence continues at coordinate 4,213 of NW_008667854.1, forward strand.
TACACTTGAAACTGAAGGTCTTCCTTCATGTGATTAGCAACGGATTGGACTTTAGATATTCCATCAGTGACATGTTCATCAGCGCTTAACGATGTGACACTGACAATACAGCTATTGTGTGACAGCTGTAAGTTACCTAGAGGAAAGTAGAGGTTTTGGGTTTTTTTGCAGCTTGGTCAGCTTGGTGATAGAAAAGAGGTAAGAACAGAGAGGGGCTACTGTTTCAGAGATATGTGACACAGACTTAAAATTTTTCTTTAATAAAGATCTAGAGGAAAGTAGAGGTTTGGTTTTTTTCAGCTTGGTCAGCTTGGTGATAGAAAAGAGGTAAGAACAGAGAGGGGCTACTGTTTCAGAGATATGTAACACAGACTTAAAATTTTTCTTTAATAAAGAAGAGGTCTTAGAGAACATGATTAATTTGTTCTCCTGCATTCTCACAGACAAGAACAATACATCTGGCGTCTGATAGTCTAGTTCAGTTTGTCAGGTTTTACATGCTTCACATCTGGCATCTGATAGTCCAGTTCAGTTTGTCAGGTTTTACATGCTTGCTTCTTCCTTTTCATAAGATTTTATCCTATCTGAGCAGGACTCCTGCTCCTATGGAAATGATACTAGCTCACAGGAACACAAGTTTCAGAAGTAATGCATTTTAATGCAAGCAAAATGGAGATTCAAGACTTAAATGCTGCATGCCGTTCTGTTCAGTGGAGAGTCTGTATAGGGGAAGAATGGCCAGGTGAGGTGGTTCAGTAGAATGGAAAAAAAGTGGATACTGTTACCTCCCACTGGTTTCTGGCTGACTGACATGATGATTTCTAAATGTGGACAAAAACTTAGCAGCATTTAATTAGATGTGTGGGGAGGGTTGAAGTAATTTTGTTTACTTGTATAGAGTTTGGTTTTCCTTATGTAGCAAAAATGCTAACCAAAGACTTCCAGAATCAATTTTGTCATGCGTGGGCTTATTGTGTTATATTTTTTAATATATTAATGTGTGCACTGTATTATATTTTTGTGTAAGCTGAATTGGAGGCAAGTGAAAGCCTGGAAAATTTAAGGCATCTAGCTGTGCAAGGTGATGTCAGAATCAAAAACAAACTTTAATGTGAGAGCTCTTGACAGTCCTAACTGCCACCAAATTACTGCTGTATCCCAGTTTATTTTGACTCACTTGCTTGGGAGAATCTGCCTTTATTATTGCTGAGAGAACGCAGTTGGAAGAGGACAGTGGGAGAGTGGAAGCTGAACCCTTTCTTTGGAATCTTTTTGCATTTAATTCACTATTTGTGCTTGGCTGTATTTGGAATTGTACTCCAGAGTTTTATAGACTGATTCTTTAAAAGCCCTTGGAATTAACCAGCTATGAACGCAGTCTCCGAAGTGGAGTCAGGTTGGTTAACTGAGATTCCCCTAGGTCTCAGCACTGTCCCTCTTTGATCTCCTTTTCCAGCAGTGGCAGTTGTATAATACATTTTCCAAAACATTGCCCTGGTTCCTCAAAATTCTTTGCTGATAGCTAAAACTGTCTGCCCAGCAGATGGCACGATTGTACAGTGCCTGAGACCTGCGTGGAGTGTAAAACTAGTTCTCTAATATTCAACTTTCCTGGGTGCTGTTCAGCTAGTTAAGATTACACAGGGTGGTTGCACAGTGATAAGTACACTTTTTGTTCCATAGAAAACAGGGGACATATTGTATCTGTCAGTATCCTTGGAGGAGATGGTCCTTTTGAACAGCATAAATTGTTCAGCTTTGTTTTATTCTAAAGTTGAAGCCATTCTGTTAAAATGAATGGTGCCACTTGGTTTCTAAAATGCAGAAAATGAGGGAGGTGATTTTTGTGAATGTGAGCAATGAAGAGTACCTGAATGGGGTCTAGAAACCTAGTGGGGAGAACCCTGAACGTAGAAGTTCCTAGAGGGGAATATGGAGACTTGTTAGTGAGAAAAGGATATAATTTGTTCCTGCTGTATCACTAACCCTGGACTGCATCAGCACACCTTGACATACAGATGTTTCTTTCTTTTTAGTACATTAGTATAGCTCATTTCTGAATTGATTTTACAGATATTTTTAAAAAATAACATGTTGTAAGTGAAATTCTAGCAGAATTTGTGTATGATATTGTTCTGAAACACCTTATAATATTTGTATTCTATTGTGCAGCCGGAGGCCAATTATGAACTTGCGTATTCCATGGATAGTTAACATTGAAAAAATGTGATGTGTTTTTCAACACTGTTTGAAGGATTGAAGCCGAAGTGTCCTAAGGCTTAGATGAAATGAAGTTAAATCTTCTGCTAATGGATGTTCCCTAGAGAACCTATTTTGCTGTGTCCCCTAGATATTGTGGCATGGTTTCTTGGGGTTGTTTTGTAGTGGTGTTTTTTGGTTGGTTGGCATTGTTTTTATTTTGGTTTTTGTTTATTTGTTTGGTTTGGTGTGTTGCTTTTCTATTTTTTCCCCATGAGAACATCCAGAAATGATACAGCATTTGGATCATGAAGAGAAATAGAAGATCAAGTACCTTGATGTCAAAATGAAGAAAATGCCACACCTGCTCACAGCCATACAAGCAGGTCTTTATAACCACCTCCGTGAACCCTCATGGGTTAGAGCTGTCTCTTCTTACACTTCAAACTGGAAATTTTCAGTATGTTTGTATACAGCTCCTTCCTGTTATCAGTTACTATGTCTAGTGAGTTTATAATATTGGCATCTAAATATGGCAATTATAGAAATCTGTGAGAAACTTGAAAAGCTGATATTTAGTCAAAGGCTTTTTAAGTTGGATTGCTCCTTTCTAATGTTTGTATTTGCTATCTATATGGGTTAGAGTAAATATTTTAATTTGATTTTGTTAATATTTTGAGCTGCTTTATATTAACTATAGAGTTACAAATACAAAAATTTGTTTGTGGCTAGCATAGACATTTTTTCTTCCCCACCTGTGCACTATATAGCAAACTTGTGGAAAGTAAATAAATGCACTGTCAGGAATCCAACATCTGCCTTTTGTTACTTTTCTCAAAAGAAATAGGGAGAGAGTGAGGTCTCTCAACCTTGAGCTCTCAACATTGTTGTTACTATCACTGACTCCTCTCATCTGTGAAGATGGATTCAGAGTGTAAATTTAGAAACACGAGTAGACCTTTTCCAACTTTGTCACATCTAAAAAACTCTAACAGAGCAATATAGTCTGAGCCAGAGCCATACAATTTTTATGGTTCTTTCATAGGAGATGTCTGGAGAATTTGTGGTTAAATTCAGGAGAAAACCAGTGCAGTTACTACATAATATTTCTTACTGACACAGTGCTTGTGCAGACTCTGCAAGTCCATAATCAAGCCTATGATCTGATTGTCTAAACAGATTTGATAGTCAGAATGATCAATGTCACTGAAAAGTTATCAAATGTCCTCGAGTAGTCACAAGTCTTTGATTTTGCCTGTACTCATACACTGCAGACCAGAATGTGTTAGATGATTCCAGTTCACCCAAACAGTAGTAGTAGAGAAGGGGAGTTGCACCATGAGAAAATTTATTCTGCTTAGTGAAAATGTAGCTGCACAATGCACATCAAAAAACTGTCCTTGGTTGCAGCTGTCCAACAGTGCCTCATAAGTAGAATTAATTTTTATACATTTACACTGCCATACACATGTTTTAGGTTAAAATAACTCAGCATCTATTAATCTTTGTAATGGACCCTTAGAGATTCACTTCAAGGCTGCTTCATCTTTTTCTCTTTTTCTATTAAATCCAGGGCAATGTCTTTAGAGGATATTTTCCTAATCCTCTCCTGGATTTCAAGTTTGTTTTCTTTGTACTGTACTGAGCTTCCAGTTGGAGAAGAATTGATGTTGTTTGCTTGAGGAGTTACTCATCTGCCAGGAAGCTCCATGAAGCCAGATCCCTTTCTTCTATAGTTACTCACTCGCTCATGCATAGAAACTGAGTTGTGGCATCATGTCATCAGCTACAAGGAGTTAGAAATATTATTTTGTATATCTTTTAGAATAGTTTACTAAATAATTTGCAAAATTCGACAGGCCAAAGCACCATTGCTAGAAGTTTTTATGCCAGCTCCAGGCTGGGGACAGAGTGGCTGGAGAGCAGCCAGGCACAAAGGGACCTGGGAGTTTGGATAGACAGAAAGCTGAACATGAGCCAGCAGTGTGCTCAGGGGGCCAAGGAGGCCAAAGGCATCCAGGCCTGGATCAGTAACAGTGTGGTCAGCAGGACCAGGGAGGGGATTCTGCCCCTGTACT
>NW_008667854.1:8711-11456 GCF_000695815.1 Acanthisitta chloris
GTGGGGGTTGGTCTCTTCTCCCAGGCAACCAGCAGCAGGACAAGAGGGCACAGACTCAAGCTCTGCCAGGGGAGGCTTAGGTTGGATATTAGGAGGAGATTTTTTATGGAAAGAGTAATCAGACATTGGAATGTGCTGCCCAGGGAGGTGGTGAATTCACCATCCCTGGAGGTTTTCAAGATGAGACTGGATGTGGCACTTAGTGCCAGGTCTGCTGATGCTGGGTGCAGCCTTTCTCTTGAAACCCTTTTCCCCTCTGGGAGACTCCATCCATCCCTGCTTGCACTTGCAGTCCTATTCAATATTAATATCTTTAATGATGATCTGGATCATTGAGTCTACCCTTATTAAATTTGCACATGTCACTATGTTAAGTGGGAGTGTCAATCTGCTGGAGGGTAGGAAGACTCTGCAGAGGGATCTGGACAGGCCAGACAGATGGGCCGAGGCCAATGGTATGAGATTCAACAAGGCCAAGTGCTGGGTCCTACAGTTTGGCCATAATAACCCCATGCAGTGCTACAGGCTGGGAGCAGAGTGGCTGGGAACCTGCCCAGCAGAAAAGGACCTGGAGGTGCTGGTCAACTGCAGCTGAACATGAGCCAGCAGTGTGCCCAGGTGGCCAAGAAGGCCAATGGCATCCTGGTCTGTCTCAGAAATAGTGTGGCCAGCAGGACTAAGGAGGTGATTGTCCCTCCATACTTGGCACTGATGAGTCCACTCCTCAAGTACTGTCTCCAGTTCTAGGCCTCTCACTTCCAGAAGGACATTTTGGTACTGAAGTGAGTCCAGAGGTGGGCAGCAAAGCTGGTGAAGGGTCTGGAACACAAGTTCTATGAGAAGAAGCTGAGGGAGCTGGGGCTGTTTAGCTGGAGAAGAGGAGGCTCAGGGGTGACCTTATCACTCTCTACTTAGTGCCATGGTCTGGTGACAGTGGTAGGGTTGGACTCGATGATATTTGAAGTCTTTTCCAACCCAGATGATTCTATGATTCTATAACTGCCTGAAAGGAGGTTGTAGCCAGGTGATGATCAGTCTCTTCTTCCAGAAAACTAGTGACAAGAAGAGAGAACATAGTCTTAAGCTGTGTCAGGGGAGGTTTAGGTTCGACTAAATAGGAAGAATTTCTTCTCAGAAAAGGTGATTAGACACTGAAATGGACTGCCCAGGGAGGTGGTGGAGTCACCCTGCCTGGAGATGTGCAAGAAGACTGGACGTGGCATGTAGTGCCATGGTCTAGTTGACATAGTGCTTAGGTCATAGGTTTGACTTGATGATCTCAGAGGTCTTTTCCAGCTTGATTAATTCTGTGATTTTGTGACGTACAGTTCACCTTTACAGGCCAGAAAAAGACCTTTACCTGCCAAAGGTCAACTTTGCAAATGTTTGTGCTTGTGAGTATCAAATGCACAATTCTAATGCTTCTATAGAAAGTGAAATGAAAGATCTTTGTATTCTGCATGAGCTTGTCCCTAAGTGCCTTGCTTTTTCTTCCGGAAGAAACACAGGAATAAGGGTTAAGACCCAAAAGGCAATTTGGTAAGCTCCCCTGTCCCTAAGTGCCTTGCTTTTAGTTCCGGAAGAAACACAGGAACAAGTGTTAGGACCCAAAAGGCAATTTGGTAAGCTCCCAGCTTAGAGAATTTTATCCCTTCTCATCTTGATATATCACACCTAATTAAATAGTCCTATTGTTTGTGCCCCAGAAAACTTGCCCTGGTGGTGTTAGAATTAGTGGACGTTTCTTTGACAATCAGGCTGCACAACTACTGCTCCTGGGACTCTACCTGCTTTGTATATCACACCTAATTAAATAGTCCTGTTGTTTGTGCCCCAGAAAACTTGCCCCGGTGGTGTTAGAATTAGTGGAGGTTTCTTTGACAACCAGGCTGCACAGCTACTGCTCCTGGGACTCTACCTGCTTTTCCCATTGAGTGTGACTGCTTTCCAGTTAGGACTGTAGTGGAAGTATTTCTATTCCCTTCATGGAATAGTTTATCAGACCTCAACAAATACTGAAAAGGCCACAGCAACAGATATATGCATTTGAAGGAAAATTTCAGTGTAAAGGTTTCTGATTTCTAGTATTGTTACAGAACTTCACACCTCTCTCAAGTGCATTAAGTAAGGTCTTTAAATTTTTTCTTTCACTTGAATTCATAACCTATGATGTTCAGCAAATTATGGTAGAGCTGAAATGGCACATTTTAGTGTTTAGCTGCTGTTATGTGCAGCATAGAGAACAGCAAGGATGAGAGGGAAAAGTGAGCTGCCCTAACAAGCTTTTCAAATTGTCCAAATAACAGAGTTGAAACCGTAGGAGTAGACGCAACAATCTGTAAAATGTAGAAAAAATCCAAGACAGCTATTAAAAGATACTTTGCTGCCTCGAAGTCACAGACATCCAACTCCTTCATGGCCTAATTCCTGAACTGGGGAAACCTAGCACATCAGGTTAATCTTAGCTGCTGGTTGATCTTAATGACCTGTGCTGAATTTTTTCCTCTTTTTCATGGGATGACAACAGTTAAACAAGTCTGACAGGTACCTGCCATCAGCAAGAGATTCAGCCACCTCATTTTAATTCACTGACAAATATCTGTCAAAGGCCTGTGATTATCCACTCTGGCCGAGCAGCTACTGATCCTTAAATTGAGTCTTAGTCTTATTTTGTAATGTAAACAAACTTCTTGACTCTTGAATATATGTGCAGGACTCTGTGCTCAAGGCTACCCCTTCTTTTAC
>NW_008667855.1:0-4742 GCF_000695815.1 Acanthisitta chloris
CAGCACAAGCACCACAGCACACTCCCAGCACACTCCCAGCACGGGCCGCCGGCCGGGGCAGCACCCTGCAGCTCATCTGCCAGCGCTCGTCACCGCTGTGCCGCCAGCTCACAGCCTTAGGGGAACGCACCACTGCAGCCCCGCTCACCTGCTCCTTACAGATTACTCACTCTGCTCTTTGTGATTCCATTTCCCCCCCCGCCGGAATATGTGTCTGGTCTCCCTTCAGAAAGTGCTTTGTGTAGTTTTCTATTTAATTTAGAAATATAGGCTTAATTTATCAACAAAAATCTTGCAAGTGTATCTGAACAGTGGAGCTAGAGAAAGTGCCTATTTTTGGGATACTGTATATGCCTTTCTGTGTGCTTTAAAGCTGCTGGGGGATGTCCCATCCCTGAAAGTGTTCAAAGCCAGATTGGATGGGGCTTTGAGCAGCCTGGAGTAGTGGAAGGTGTTCCTGCCCATGGTGGGGGCGTTAGAACTAGATGATCTTTAAGGTCCCTTCCAACCCAAATGATTCTATGACTCCTCCGTTCAGCACCAGAGAGGTTGTGGCTAAAAAGATTTCTTATGTACACCCCGTTTCTGCAGAGGATACCTTCAGGAATAGAAGCACACAACCTTGCAACCATTTTATTACAAAATGCTGCCACCAGCACCATGCTTAGCATTGGTATTTGGGTATAAATGCAGCTGTGTTGTGATGACTTTTATAGGGCTTGGCCTTGCACAGCAAAGAAATACAAGAACCTAGGAACAAGGTAAGGGTCAGGGTAACTTTACTTGCTGAACAAACTTGCAACTGTCTCCAAAAGCACAAGTCCTAAAGTCCTCCATGTAAAGCCAAATGAAAATAACATAGGCAAACCCATGTTTTCTTTGGGTGGAGCTCCAGAAAAAAACCTGGTCCAGACACCTTGAAAACAGTTCAGACCCCAGATAAAGCAGTGTTAATGAGATGTTGAGTACCATTAGCTGGGCTTCGATATTAAAGTAGCACATTTTAAGTATCTGTCATGATGTAAGAAAAGTTACTTCATTTTAGAGCAGGCTAAAAGCAGGCTGCAGTGGCAGAAAAGTGGAGACACTACATCAGAGTAGCCCAAAATCCAGAAAGAGCATTTTTATAGCTTAACCTGCCTTTTCTCTTTCAAATCCTGCTAGAAAGGGTCCAGACTAATACCAAGATTTCCTTATGTTCTGAGACACAAAAGGGCCTTTTCCCCTTAATGCCATTTTCAGGTGCTCCAGACATGCACGCGCTCTTTTCTACTATAACTCTTCAGAGAGCTCCAGAAATAAACACTTCATGGAGGCAAAATAAACAAAAACATACTGTAGCTGGAGGAAGGTTACTTGGATACCAGAGGGATTTTAAGGTCCAAGCTTGTTAAATCTACTCATTAATTACCTGGAAGGGGAAGTAAGAAGCGCATCAGTGATAATCACCAGGGACTGAGAGCAGCTGCCAACACTCCACCAGGGACTGAGCAAGGACACAACAGATTCCAGGGGAATCAGAAATACAAGTAGAAAAATACTAAAGAAACAAAACCCGCAGTCAGTTCTGCATATAGGCAGTGGGAAAAACTGTGAATAAAACAAGGAAAAGGAAGCCAACTATAGAATAACAATATTGTCTGAGAAATTAGACACAGCTTAGAGACAATGTGGTATTAAAGTGCTGAAAAATCAGACTTGCACTGGGCCGTAACACCAGCAGCACATACTCCTCTGGGAAGGTTTGGGCCCTCAGGAAAGTGTATCTTCCTCGGGGGATACACTCTGTCCTGTAGATCAGCTCTCCCTCCCACCCTCGCAGAAAGAAAAGCAAACAGTCTTGGAACGGATCACCACTTTCCTGATGTCTATTGGGAAAAAGGGAATGCTTAAAAAAATTAGTAAGTGAAATAAAAATTCACAGGTTTGGGAAGGGAGCAGAATTATCAAACCCCAAACAGGAATAAAGCAGTCCAGCATCTATTTTTCCTTTTTTCAGTGTGTCAGGACACATGTACAGCTTTACAAGCAGCAAAACTGAGAAGGCCTGGTATCCCAGAGTGCCTCAAAGGTAGTGGACCCTGCAGTCTAGGAAGGCAGAGAGGTCCAAGCCCAGGCTCTTCTCTTGCCTGTTTATTTGCAGCAACTGCACAGGTGCCTGGTCCCTCTCCAGCAGCTCTGACACTTGCAGGACATCACACCTGGTCCAGCAGCTATGACACTTGCAGCACACCTGGTCCCAACTCTGAGCCCCATGAGGGAACTGGTTCTCCTACTCCCTGCATCTCATTTTGCAGTCTGTGACACTAGGGAACCAGATTACCCCATTGTACTTGGGTGAACTCTATGGAAGTAACAAAGAAGTATCTTCTAATAGTCGAATTACAAAGTGTGCTGACTGTGTAACGCATTACAGGTGGTGCTGCATACAAAGGGACAGCTTTGTGTCCTGTGAAGGAACATATCCTGCCACATCTACCCCATGGAGGGACAAGCACCTCACCCAGCTGCCACTTCTCAAGGAGGCACTGCTCCTACTGAATGGATGCTAAGTAGGCTGGTTCCATAGACAAGACCACAACTGACATGGAGAATTGTGCATGTATATCCATATTTAATAGGGCCTGCTCATGGTCTTTTAAACAGAAATATTTTAACCACACGAAGTCAGGAATTTTCAACCACCAAACCATATCTTTCATTCTGTCCCTTACTCTCAACTCACTGAAATGCCTATCAGCTCTCTGAGAACTACTAGAAGAAACACATCAGTGTCATCTTTTCCCATGTTGGAACATAACATCACTAGTACCATTTCTCTTAGCTGCCCTAATCAGAAAATGCAACAGGATGGAGGGAATTCAATTCAAGTTGAACTGAATTCAAGAAAAATATGTACATATTTGCATCATTTTTTGGATACTAAATATTATCCCATTAAACTGAGCATAGAAGAAAATGCAGCTCAGACTGGCCCAACTCACCAAAAAAACGATGAGGGTTTAGGCTCTTTCTGTCCTGCTTCATGTGTTGCTGCACAGCAAAGCACATCCCAATTTGACTGCCAGCTAGCAGGGCTGTTGGGACATCTAATTAAACCCTTTTTCCCTTTAGAACCAAAGCAATCCTTGGAGACATCCATTTCTGATACCCTGGATGGGTGCCAGCTATCGTTTTTCTACAGCTTGAATCATTCTGACATGTTTCCCTTTCAAACTGTGCATAAAACACAAGCAACAACAAAAAACCCCAAACCAACAACCCACCCTGAAAAACAATCCAAAGAAAACAGCTGGATTAAAATTAAAGTTTTCAACTTGAGGGTTGCCGCAGCCCAACACCATTTAGTCTGCAGGCAGCTCAAGCACTAAGGAAAGCCAGACCCAGAGCCTACCAGGCCCTGTGGTCCCACTGGTGATAAGAGAGGGGAGATAAAGAGAGGTCAGGTCAGTCCCAGCATGTCTTTAAAGGGGCAGCATCAACTCGGAAACTGAGCACCGGCAAAAAAAAGAAATTAACCATCATTTTGATAAATTTAACCAAATATTCTCGTAATTCCAAAGCGAGAGAAAAATATTTTGCTATTATCTCTTGCAGTTGATAGCATGCAGTATATTATCCATTCTACTTGAGGACTGATTAGGGTGGAGTTTCCTCATACAGTGAGGAGAGAAAGAAATATTTATACAATTATTTAATATTAAGAAATTCATTTGGGGAAAGTCACAGCAAACAATGAAACAAGTAACTTACTCAAATGATCAGACTGAAAGTATGTCTTTTAAAGCAGAATCCTCTGTGAATGATTACAATAACCCTGAGATTAATTCAAATAACTCACACTGATAAATATTAACCATAGCAGGGGGAAAAAAGATGTGCCCTGTCCTGCAAAAAGTAATGCAGGCAGGTGACTTCTGATGAATGGACCTTCTAAAATTATTGGTAAGACAACTAATATAAAGCTAGTCTTGCACTCCCAGATTTGCAGCTACAGGGCCTTGTCATCCCGTACAAGACTGGCACGAGAAACAGAATCTTCCAAATATTCAAAGGTAGAAGAAAAAAATGAATTTTTAGCACTTTTCAGCAACAAGGATGAACAGAACCAATATAAACATTTGGGAAAAAAAATGTATGCCCATAACTGATTTCTAAAACAACTTTCTTCCGATAAAACCTCTGAAGCCATTTGAAATTGTTTTCCTAAAGAATTAAATCTAAAGCACTGACCTCTTACTTGAAAGAATGACACAGTTCCACTTTAGCACTATGTAAATTCAGGAGCCAAAGTAAAATCCTTTATGTGTCCGGTTTTTTTCATCCGAAGACAATTTTCAATGAAACAACTTTATTCCTACCCTAGCTATAGCCATACTGGTGGAGTTTTCAATTAGATACTACACACAGCACTTGTAAAACTGTGTTATGGTTTCTGATTATAACAAACAAAAAGTTCTTCTGTAATAAACCCAGCAGTGTCTGCAGGTGCAAAGTCCTTGGCCTTAAAATTAATAAAATAAATGGTTTTAGGAATGGGCTGTCTTCTGCCTTAAGTGAGGAAGAAAACTAACACAATGAAGTCGTGAATCAGTTTGCCTTATCTTTTGTTTGCCTTACTCTTCAGACAAAGGGCACAGAAAGGGCAAAATCTTCTTAAGAGCTGCTGTAGGTCAAGAAAGGAATCTGTAACCAACTTCTCCAAATTCATTCAGGAATTTCTTTGCTGCAGATTTTGAACA
>NW_008667855.1:4777-7759 GCF_000695815.1 Acanthisitta chloris
GTACAGAGACTTAGCACATGACCAGGAGAAAACTAATTACATGACAACAGTGACTGACAGTCCTAAATTTAAAGAGAGGCTTGGGCAGAAATTCTGAAGAAAAAGCCCAGAAAAACAAGCAATCCTGTCATTTCAATCATCTCATAAAAGACTTGCTTCTATTAAAAAAAAAAAAATCATTGTTTTGCAAGGGTTGTGTGCCAAATTAGCTTTGATTAATGAGTGTAACACAGCTTTATTGATTTTATTTGCTGCTAAACCAAAACAAAAACATCCCTTGCAGGCACTTTCATTTGCCCAGTCACCTGAGCATTGCTCCAGAAAATTGCCACAGGTGGGCAAGGGCTTGCTCCTTCAGACTGATGCCCTTCGTATTTCAATAACCCTGGTAACAACAAGCCACTGAGGAATGCTCTGAGGCCACCTTTGGGTAGCCAGGAATACCAAAACCACGGGTGGCACAAAGGACATATCAATTACCCTGCTATTATCTTGGCATCCAAGGACAGCTGCACCATCCCACAAGGAGGAGGAGAAAAGAACAGGCTGTTTCCTGAAATATGCACAATTATGGCACATATGGTCTTTTATCAAAAAAACTCCCCAAGGCTGAAACACACCCCAGACCAACACAAAGCAGCAAACAGAAAAATAAGTTTCTCTTCTGACCTAAGGGGTACAAGCAAGCAGGCACACCATCAGTTCTAGCTGGGGTGTTGTTTTCATTCACACCATCAAAATGCAGTGTTTCTCTCATTTAAAGCTATGGGCCAAAATACACCCAAGTCCTTGAAAAAGAATTACAAGAATTGGCACTGAGCATGAGTTGTCCTTGGGCAGCAAACTGAGCCAATATTCTCATCAGTAACTGTACCAGGGCAGGGTGACAGAGCCATTTGTAGGTTATTACACCTTCACATATATGTTGCAATAGGAAATAGTTCTGAATTCCCACTTGTTGTGACTCTTTCCTCACTACAAATCTGAGACAGCCCTGTGGTGTTTTCAGCCATCATCCTTAGGGTAGAAACACAACTGCTTCTTCACTGAGACTCTGGCACATGTGTGGGAAGTGTCAGTGCAGAAAACAGGTTATTCCTCATTTGACTTGATTAATTAAATAGATTTTCTGCCTTCTTCACAGAGCTGTAGGCCCCTTGGTGCTGACAGCTCCACTGTCATAGCCAGCCAGCACCCCAGTGGAAGGGAGTTGTGCTGCTCAGCACAGGGTGTCTTTCTCTTTGCAAAATCAGGTCAAGCTGTCTGCAAGTCAAACACAGAATTTAATACCTGATTCTCCCATTGCATGTCACAATACCTCATTTTCATTCTGAAATGAAAACGCCATATTTTTCATATATGGCACCACAATGCACCACTCAAGGTTAATAAAATTGTTAGTACTCCTGGATGAAAGTTTCCATGTAAATGTACAGTATGCTTTAATCAGTCACCCTTACTCATCAGCTCTTTGGCAGTCTGGACTACAAGGGAGTAAAACAGATATGAAAGGCTCCATGGAAATTACAAGCAAGTACAAACAAATTTCAATTTCTAAAAGGCAACAGCCTCCATTATTCATTAGTTTCTACACCTATTTTAGGCATTGAAATTAGACATGAATGACAGAACCAAAATTAAGAGCTTGTTTTTTCCATAGGTCTCTCTTTAATTAATGTAGTGTCTAAAAAGGTGCCTACAAGAGTGTGATTCAGAGTATTAAGCCTAACACATAAACCATGAGCATCCCTGCTGCATTAGGGAGCAAACACCTGCATGTGCAAAACAAAACAAGGCCATGGAGAAGTAAAAAACCCCAACATCAACACACGCAAGCAAGCAAAAGGAAAGAAAGGCAGCAAGTGACAAGGGTGGGTCTGATGGGACCTGACTGATGGGGACATGCTGCATGCACCCAGGCACACAGTGCCTGGAGGGCACATGCCATTCCCAGCTGAGGGAGTGAGGAGGCCAAGCCATGCATCCCTCCAGGAGCAGTCCCTATCAAGCCTGACCTGCCAACTGGCAAGCATGGCTTCTTGTACCACAGTTCATGGACATTGCCCACAGTTTGTGTAAGAAGTGCGAAGAGGTGTCATGTCTCTGCCTCTCACCTCCCTTCCCATATAGATGCACACAAATGCAGGTGCACTTTTATTATGAACCTGTATTACCTTGGATAAACTGTGACCAGGGATAACTTCTACTTAACATACCCATGAGCTACTCTCAAGCAATATGCAGCCCTGTCAATCCCTCTGTGTCAGCATTTGATTTGACAACTTCTGAGCAAGTTTAGGGAAAGCCTTCTATGCATTTCTCAGATCTTTTTATTTTGAGTGAATGGGTAAGCAATGCACCAGTTGTAATGCACCTAATTCACAGCTCCTAATTGCTTTCAGAACACTACAAGTTCACGGAGACTCAATGTCCAGGGAATCCATCTGCTTCAGGGAGATAAAGTGCCAAGCAGAAGCTGCCATGCCATATGTAAGGAAAGCTCTAGAAGGAGCAGAGGGTGTACATATTAATTACCTTTCCCTGGAATGGAAAATACACCATACTCTTATGTGTCCAACATACATGCTGAAAATGCACCTTGTGTAGATATCGTAAGTATCTAAGCCTTGTATTTTAACAGACCACTTCAGCTCAGGCATTGGAACAACAAGCTACATAATAAAGCTATAACGGAGTTTCCACTTCAATTTCCCCCTCCCAAAAAAACAAACAAACACAGATGTTTCTATTTACAAAAGAGAAAAAGAAAGAGGCCAGTAGATATGTTGCATTAACAGGTAAATGTCAGGAAGAAAACAAAAAAAAACACCAAAACCCAAAAAAATCCCCCCAAACACAACAAAAATTTAATTTATTTCTATTGAGATTCTGAAGCTAAAAGACAAGAAGAAAATATATTTCACACTATAAATCACAAACTGTCAAATCCACTCTTTTTAATTATTCAAAATCTTGTAATAG
>NW_008667855.1:7802-21566 GCF_000695815.1 Acanthisitta chloris
TAAACCACATTCTTAACCTTTAACTTCACTTTCTTTTCATTTGTAACAGAGATTGGAGGAAAAACAAGTAGTTGTCATATTTGCAATGTCCTGCCAAAATGGTCAGCTATGACCATACTGGGGACAAAGGTCCCCTCAGTTTTAAGGGACCTTTCATGAACCAGTTGGCTAACAACTGCATAGAAACAGAAATTTTCATGTACTCTCTTTTCTGATGAGCAGTGCATAGGAAAGCACATACAGCATGTTGTTTTGGCTCAAAGAGTGCATACAATCACTGGAAAACATCCAGTCTTCTTTACAAAATACAGCCAGCTAAGAGTAAAATATGAAGGTCAGGAGACATCAATTTTGAACCCTACTGAGGGAGAAACATTTGCCCCAAGTTTTCAGCCCAAGGATTAGCTAGCTGCACATTGGAAGGGACAAGGAGTATCCTGGGAACAAGAAAAAGTATATAAAGTGTATAAAAGTATTTAGAAATCTATACATCATTAAATAACACTGGAAACCATTCATAAATATCAAAATGATACATTCTCGAAGGAAAGCCACAGCACTGCATGCATTTTTTCATCTCTGCAAAGAATCAAGCAAAGGACACACTATGTTATGCAGAGAGCTGCACTAGCTACCATGCTAAACAGCACGTAAACCTAAACTGCAAGACTAATTGGTTTGCAATGTCCTTGTAACTTTGGAAACACATGGCTAAGTCAGGTGCTACTCAAGTTGTTTGCATTTCCCAAGACTGTGGTCTTCTACAGTGACCAGCCAAGAAACTCCGGCTGGAGCTACTCTGCAGTTGAAATTCAGGATGTGCTGCTTAGGGTAAAAACAGTCAGGGTCTCACTTCACAGCAGCACAGAGCGACCCAGAAGGAGCCAGCACCTGCCCTGTCAGTTCTCAAACACCAGTGGTTAACTTCTCCTTTGTCTAACAAAAGAATACTTCTCAGACAGCAGCTCTAGCACACGGATTCCCAGCAGCAACACCATGCAAGCCTGTTCTTCCCTTCAGCTCCTTCATCCTAACAAAAAACATTCCACAATCCTCTGAGAGATTAAGACCCTTCAGCACAGTAGTCTTAGATTAGTAAGAGGTTATGCCTCTTGGACTAGACAGTGAAACCAGCCACAACTCTTTGCTAAAAAAAAATAATTCAAATCTCCTGGGAAATGTCCTTTAGCATAGACTGTAGTTCTTCAGTCACTACTTCCTGAAGAGGAACAGACACACTGGGAGAGCAACCGGGAAAGAAGGAAGGACTACAGCAAATGTATAAAGTCATAGCAAATATTTTTTCTTCCATTTTACCTGAAACATTTTGATCAGATAACAAAAAACCTTGTTTGTTTGGGGTTTTTTACTATAAAACCTATTTGTACTTTCAGACTAGCAAAGGATTGAAATCTGGCAAGGATTTTATAGAATGAATAGCCATGACAGCTGGATCCATGGGGGGTTCTAAACAAATGCTTCTGTGCTATATATCAATCTTTCTTACTTAATTTGTTTCTGTAGCTTACAAACTTTTGTCAGAAAACCCACTTTCAGATTCCAACCCTTGGTAAGACTTACCAGAAGACATAGGAAAGAAAGCAAAGTTTTGATTAAATTTGAACTTAAGCTCAAGCATGAAAAAGTTGCTACTTCAAACTGTAGTTAAATGCAGGACATTTGACTGTCCCCAGCTGTTTCACCAGCATGAAAACTTTTGGTTGCCACTGTATATCATGAAAGTTTTACAGAAGCCTCTGCTGTAAAATACAAACATGCTAAGACAAACAGTACACACTTCAGACCAGCACTGATTCGATAAAACCACAACATCCAACAGTTCCAACCACAAATACGAAGATGTAAACGTGATGATATAGACAAATTATTACAATTGTGTAACTATATTCAGTTTTATCTTTGCACACAGAACCTGGGGGGGGCTGGGTGTATTTAAGAAACAAAACTTGCTGACCTTATTACTGCGACTGATACTGTTCAACATCTTTGTCGGTGGCATGGACAGTGGGAATGAGCGTGCCCTCAGCAAATTCGCTGACAACACCAAGCTGTGTGGGGCAGTCGACGTGCTGGAGGGAAGGGATGTCATCCAGAGGGACCTTGACAGGCTGGAAAGGTAGGCTGATGCCAACTCATGAAGTTCAACAACACGAAGTGCAAGGCCTGGGTAAGTGCTACACCTGGGTAATGGCAATCCCAGACACAACTGTAGGCTGGGTGAAGTCACTCAGAACAGCCCTGTGGAGAAGGACTTGGGGATGATCGTTGATGAAAAACACAACATGAGCTGGCAGTGTGCACTCTCAGCACAGAAAGCCAACTGCGTCCTGGGCCTCATCAAAAGGAGTGTGGCCAGCAGGTTGAGGGAGATGATTCTCCCTCTCTACTTTGCTCTTGTGAGACCCCATCTGGGGTACTGAGTACAGTTCTGGTGTCCTCAACATAAGAAGGACATGGAACTGTTGAAGCAAGTCCAGAGGAGGCCACAAAGCTGATAAGAGGACTCCCCTATGAAGACAGGCTGAGGAATTTTGGGCTGTTAGGCCTGGAAAAAAGAAGGTTGTGTGGGGACTTCATAGCAGTCTTCCAGTATCTGAAGGGGCCTATGGGAAAGCTGGAGAGGGACTCTTCGTTAGGAACTGTAGTGATAGAACAAAGAGTAATGGGTATAAATTGAAAGATGAGAAATTTATATTAGATATTAGGAAGAAGTTTTTTAATGTGAGGGTGGTGAGACACTGGAACAGGTTGCCCAGGGAAGTTGTGGATGTCCCAACCCTGGCAGTCTTCAAAGCTAGGTTGGATAAAGCCTTGAGCAACCTGGTCTAGTGGGAGGGCAGGAGGTTGAGACTAGATGAAATTTAAGGTCCATTCCAACCCCTTAACATACTATCAAACTATAAAACCTACCACATGTAAAAGGTATAGGTATGACAAGACAGAAAGTTGGCCTTTGTATCCAATTTCTCATTATTTTCTCCATTTAAACACTTAGATTTGTATATGTGCGCTCATATCTAAAAAATGAATGTCTATAAAACATAAATTTTTTTTTTTAAAAAAAGTATTTCATAAAAATATATATAAAGCATATAATATTTGTTTTGGAGTAATTCCAGTCTCTTACAAATGCTTTTTGATGTTTCCATAATTATTTATGGAGTTGCTCAAAGCTTCAAGAATCCTTCTCACAGACACACATGCCCCAACACTACAATCCGTCACATGTTATGGCTTCTACAAACCCTAGCAGCTCCCTCTGGGTTTATGGGCCTTTATGTGGTAACTGACATGACTTTTGCCCCCCTTGAACATAAGATCTTAATCAAAAACATACAGGAATAAAAAGCCCCAAAAATGATTTTACATTAGAATAGCAACAAGTCATCTGGAGTCAGTAATCTTGTTTATGGGGACTTAATAGTTCTTGGTACTCTTACATCTTATTACTAAAAAAAAAAAAATGTCATTACTGCTCTGTTCCTGAAACCCCCTGGTAACTGTGTGCATCACTTAAAAACCAAAGTTTAAAGATTTGGACTAAAGACTGAGGTAATGCTCTGATGCTGCAGCTAGATGACATCAGAGTTGCCAATCCCTACCCTGAGTTTCTACAGGAAGCACTGAAAATAAAAACTCCTCAGAATTATAATAAACTAAGGTCTTGAGTCCCAACTCTGTCTCTATAATGCAAAGAAAAACTCATCTGATAGTATTAAACATACTATACATGTTTAAACCAACCACATAAGGCAATGCCAATATTGCTACTGTGACAGATGTTCAGTAAGTGCTCAGTTTATGGAAATCTAATCCCGTGGTAAGTGTGACGTCCTCAGACCATGATAAGCCGTGGGTAGTTAGGAAGTTAACTGGCAGCTTTGGTCAGAGTTGTCATCAGGATGTCAGGATTACTTCCATCAGACACCACAAGGACATAAAAGGCTGAGCCCACAAGTAGTTACTTATGAATTTAATAGACTTCCAGCACTCAAACAAAGTTTCACATTTAGACTGGTTTTGCAAGAAAAAAAACGGGACATTCCAAATGCTTTGATATCAAGGACTGAAACTTGGCCAGCAGATAGCAGAAAGCCACTGGCTGTCACCTTAGGAACTTGGTTTGCTGAGTTGTTAAAACAGAGCAGTTACCTGAGAAACAAGGTTTTTCCGACTAATGACTCCAAGTAAGTTTTCCAGGTAGTACAGAGTGCAGTAACAGGCAGCTAAGGCTTTTAACTTGCTTGTGATGCAGAAAAATAACGAAGGAAAATGGAGCGAGTGGGTAAAAAAATCAGTGCAATAAGCAGGGACAGGAGCTAGGGGGAGAGGGAGGAAAACCTCCCAGTTGGGTAACAGCTTCTTCTGATGCATTGCCACCTGCAGCCAGACCCAACTGCTAGTTGTGCTTCTCCAACATCTGACCAGAAGATCACTGTTGGAAGGAAATAATAAGGTCACTAGCTCAGGCATATTCAACTGCTGCAGAGAAACATGTTCCCTTTTCTCTGTATCCCTGGCAGCACATCAGGGACATCAGCAAGACCAGCCACGAAGGCAGCACTGCCTAGAGGCTGTGGGCACAAGCTCTGCTTTTCCAACACCCAAAGCCAATGGGAAGGAAGAAAGAAAGAACAAAAGAAGAAAACAGTCAGTAAAACTTGGTAAGATGCTCTGATGCTGCAATGTGACTCATTTCCTTTTCTGCAAAGTCAAAGTAACTATGATGAGACTTGTGCCATGAATTAACTCACACATTATCTCTATTCAAAGTTAACTAGCTGTGTCATACTTGTGGTAAGCAGCACACAAACGACTCATTTTCACACAGGTCAGAAACCCTCTCCAACAGACACAAGCGCCTTCGCTTCAGTTTCAAAGAACACCTCTCAGTCTTTTTAAGAAAGTGGTTTTTAAAGTAAAAAACAATGCTCTGAGCTTCAGTCTAAAAATACATGCTACTCCAAAAAGTAAAAAATCTAAACTAAAAATTCAGATTAAAGAGGAGAAACGTGAGAGTCACAGTGTGCCCTCCTTACAAAGGGCCTTCAGCCAACTGGGGAGGAAGAGGGCTGAGCAAGAATGTTTCAAACAACAAACCTTTATTTTACTGTCAACTTTTACCGTCTCTTTTACAAACAGCTTTATCAAATGTGGAGTCTGATTGGTGTTACCAGTTTCAAAACACTGCACTATTGTGTACATTTTAAAAACAAAGAATGAAGCAGCAGCCTCTGACTTCCCACGCAGGGCTCTGCAGGACGTCAGGGTGTGCCCCAGGTTCACAGTTACCGTTTACTTTTGGTTTTCTTGTTCATTTTAAACTGACAAATCCAACCAATCCCGCTGCTTACTGCTGTGTGCAAGCTCCCATTTGCAGCCAATGCAGATTAGCCACTTTGCTGGTGAAATACCACGCAACACATGGTGCCTTGTGCCTGTCACCCAGCAGCCTCGTGGGAATGCAGGGTGTGCCCCAGGTTCACAGTTACCGTTTACTTTTGGTTTTCTTGTTCATTTTAAACTGACAAATCCAACCAATCCCGCTGCTTACTGCTGTGTGCAAGCTCCCATTTGCAGCCAATGCAGATTAGCCACTTTGCTGGTGAAATACCACGCAACACATGGTGCCTTGTGCCTGTCACCCAGCAGCCTCGTGGGAATGCAATATGAGCCTGGAAGAGCAATGAAGCGGCAAAAGAATAAGAGGTTTTAAAAGACAGGAAGAGAAACAGCTCAAAAAGAACAATTCCTTCATTTTCAGCTTCTGTTAACATTCCTGCCTTTACATGTACAATGACACAAAGAAAAAGGTAGGAGAGCCTGTGATTTGTCAGGCTTAGCTTTTAATCAATTCACCTGAGGAAGAACTGGAGGAAAAATTATTCTGATAGCTGAAAACCTATTTAAATTTCATCTAGCTTAAACCAGTCTGATTTTCTATATAAAACTAGCTATCCTTCTAGCCTGATGTGCATCTCATTTCTTTCTAGCTTGCGTTAATTTTAAGTGATGTGGCTAATTCGAGCACCAAAGACAATACTGTTTTGAGCCTTCAGTTTTACAAAGGTTGGCAAGCAGCAGTGCAACAGTCCAGCGGATCAAGTTAATTCAAGAACACAAGCAGTCATTTATCACACATTTTGCCTTTGAACACAAACCCAGGAGGATGACTCTGCCAGGTATGGATACTCAAGCTGTTCCAACACTGCACAAGCCTGACTTGTAGCCCCAGGTGAAACACTTGCAGCCATGACAAGTTTCCTCTGTCCAAGTACACAGCCCCACACTCCCTTCAGCCCTGCCAATCCCTGCTGGCTTGGCAGAAGATCCTGGTCAGTCAGAATTACACAGTTAGATTCATGATTCAGGCAGATTTTACAAGTTGAGTCAAATTGTGCCCTGCAAAGGGGAAATAAGTCCTGCATAATCCATACCTCCCTCCACCTTCCTTACAAAAATGACATATTGTCATCTGCTCTATAGGCTGGCAGGGAGGCTTTCATAGCTTGCTGCCCAATTACAGGAGGAATTCTGCCCTCCCCCTCCAGCCTGTACAATGGGCTCTTTTTGTAAATCAGTCAGAAAAATTAATACACCATTAATCCATCAGTAAAGCTTCCTTTCCCATATCTGTTTTGTGGTGCAAGCACAGGCTAAGGAAGGCAGCATGACAAACTTTATGGAAGTTACATCACGTCCAGCAACAGGGCTGGTGGTTCTGTTCCACAGCATGCAAGATCCCATGGGCGTCAGAAGTACATCCGACACTGCTGTACAATATCAACATACCAAGAACTAAAAGTAAGAATTAGCCACTGGTTGCAAATGCAAAATGCCTTTTTAGAAGTTTTCCAGCAGCAAAGGGGGTTAAAAAACAATCATCAAAGCACAGATTAAAATCATCTCCTAGCGTGCTGGGAGCAAAGCACAAGCATATACATCCTGTGTTAGTGTTCCTGCATACAAACCATTTACTAAAGCCACAATCTATTCTGACTTGGAAGTGAAATTCTGGTCAAATAGGTATTAACTGCTCCCAGAAATGAAAAGAATAAAAAGCCCTTTGAAATTCAAATGCCCTTGGAGAGCTTGCCTGCTCTTACAAAAGTGACCTCACAGCAAAATCGAGTCAACTTTACACTTCCCATTAACAAACTAGTGCTCTGGCAGCACTAGAGAAATTACAACCAAATCATTCACTTTATTGAATATTTTTAACCACATACACCACTGCCTGCCAGCCAGCTACTGGCAACTGTAGTTCACCATCTCAGATGAGCCAACTTCTGAAATTTATTTTGATTTATAGTAAATATGAGGTAAGTTTGAACAAATACCTGACAAACTCCACTCGAAAAGAGAACATTAAAAAATAAAAGTACTTATTAAAAGTCTCATATAAAATATACTCCAGGTTTGAGCATTCAGAGCTGCCTATCTTGTATCCTAGGATCTCCCTCCTCCTCTCTGTGGAGCAATTTCCATCACTATCTCATCTTCTCTTTTATTTTGCATCTGGGACCTCTTCTCAATCTGCCCTCATAAAACAAAGTACACTTAAAATTTTCCAGCAGGACCATGAGGCAGTCATCCAAAAAGCCACCCAGTCTGTTAGAAGTGGAGTCTTAAATGGTTTTTGAGGAGAGACTCTTGCAGCACCTGCCCAAAGGCTCTGCCACTGATGAGTGTAGGCTACAAGAAGCATAAACAAAACTTACCTATGCACCACTCAATCAGTACCTTTATGCTGCCCAGATGGGAAATTAAAGGGTTTCCCTGTAATTTACTATAAGCTTTCACTTTTAACCCAAAACCAACTTGGCAAGGCAGTGCTAGCCTCAGCTTTTGTGCTGCTTTCCTCCTCCTCCTCCTACCTCACCTGCAGCTCCCAGCTCCTGGTGGGACCCGAGCAGCAGGACAGAGCAGCATAGAGCAGGGGCTGACACTTCAGCAGCAATCACAAGGGTTAAAGAGAAAGCGAGTCACCTTTTCTCTGCTGGCTCTTGTAGGTCCAGTTCTCATCATCCTCGTCTACCTGCTGCACGCACACGGAGGAGAGTTCACCATCGCTGCGAAACAATCTCTTTGTCTGCCTTGACAAGGAGGAGAAATTTATCCAGCTGACAGCACGCGAGAGGGAGCCTGGGTTTTGTTTGAGTTTGAAAGATCTCGAAACACACTCCTTTTTCATTTTCTTTCAAGCCAGCTACTGGCCTCTGTGTCAAACAAACCTTTCTGAATTTGCTTCTGTCCCCTTTCTCAGTGGTTTTCGTGGGAGGCTAAACAAATTCAATCCGACTTCAGTTCGGGTTTCTTCTCACTGCATTTAAACCAGCACCAGTATGGAGGTAGGTCACTGTGCCAGTGCAGCTCTCCTGAAGCTGTTTTGATACAGCACTTAGGGAGCTGCCAAAGAAAACAAAGGGGAGAAAAGCAGCAGAAAGTGGCACCTTGCAGCAGCTCAGAGAAGCATGTAACAGCTGAACAGAATACAGCACTAAGGCATGTGCTTTCCCCATTCTCCACTCAACAGCAAAAACTGTAGCTCCACTCTTCTCCCTGGCATCGCTTCCCAGGAGTGTGCATGTGATTCAGTCCTCTCTTCTGGCTCATCAGAAACAGCCCACGAGGAGGGAAGAGCAGGCAGAGATCACACCCTGGCATGGCACAGCTCACGAGGGACAACGGATCAACTTCTGCCTCCTCATTCTGGCTGCCCAGCTCTCCCCTAGTGAAAAGCCTGGTGAAGGAGCTCCAGGAAGGCTCTCCTAACAATAAAACAGACTGCGTGGCTATCGCTTAGGATTAGAGTGAAATATGATAGGCTCGCTCTCCTAAAAGCACAACCGCAGAAGCAAAACTCCTCCTTTCCTCAGCCAGCTCAGTGGCAGCGCAAACTTCTGAACCCTGTGTGCAGAAATAGGAAAGCACTTGTGCACCTCTGCAGACTTGGAGAGAGGGAAAATAAAATTCTGGAGCTTGTCCACACCACAAGCATCCTGAACAGTGTGCTGAAAACATTAGTGCCCCTGGTAACTGGTGGTACATTTAAAAAGAAAGTAAATACAAGTGCATAGACACAAACAAAAATTTGTGCATGAGCAGGTATTTAGTGACCAGACTGCCACTGGGGTCACTGCAGCTCACAAAACAAGTTTTGCTCCGAGCTGCGTTACGTTCTGCCACCTTCTCTTTAAACTAGCAGCTGGGAAAAGCACTCCACAGCATGAAGGTTTTAAAAAGTCAGGCACTACTGAAAGCTGCTGTGCTTGCCCTGCATGCCAACACCAATGCTGCTCCCAAGAGGGAGCAAGCCTGGAAAGGGAAGAAGCAAAGGGAGCATTTTTAAAGCAGATGGAAGTTGGCCATACCAAGGCATTCCAATACCTGTGGTTTTTGATGGGATTTGTCACCAAAATGTAAGTTGACCAAAAAACCCACAAGTTTGTATCTTACAACAACTGGATAGACTTGAATGTGTGAGATACCCAGTAAAATCAGCTCAGTGAATCCTCAAGGAGGTGCAGGTAGTGAGGAACCCAGGAAAAAAAACAAACCCATAGAAACATGCCACTTATCTGAAGAATAAACATTAATGTCTTAATGTCCTAATGGCTGCAGATGATGCTCACGAAAGGACAAGCAGCTTAAGAAAACAAGGGTACAGTGTTCCAGCTCCCAAGCTGTCAGTCAGATTCACATTATTGCAGAACACACCACAACCCCCTGGCAGATGCTCTCGCAGATCTCTGGATTCTGCTGCACAGCCTCTTCAAAACCATTAAAAACAAAGGCTCCAGCTTTTTATGAAACTTATGGTTCTCTGACTCATAATAAGAGGATAAGGTTTAACCCACTGACTGGGAGGCAAAAAGCTAAGTACTGTATCAGATTACCCTATGAATCAACCAGGCACACCAAAGTGACCTTTGGCTCCCACTAACACAGCACAATGGGTTGGCCAACTGTCTTCTGTAAATAATTTAATAGGCTGCATTCAAATTGACCTCGCCCGGCGAGGTAATGCATATGTACATACACAGGTCTTCCACCACTTCCCAAAGTCAGTAGCAGTGTAATGGGGTTGGGAAGGGAGGCTGAGGGGGAGCACAAATCGGGGCATGCACTGATAACATTTGTTTTTCTCACTATGTCATCAAGTCCTTCTAGTTTGGAGGGTTTTGTCTTTAAAAGACACCATTCCCCATCCCTAATGAGGCAAGAGATCTGTGTAGGGTTGAGGGTGTTTGTTTTGGCTTTCTTCTTTAGACCTTTGGCTTAAAAGAAGACTTGGAGAACGTGGGGTGACAGACCTCTCAAGACTCAAACACTGGAATTTGGGGCAGTTCATGTACAAATAGGCAGGATTTAATGTAAAAATCAAAGAACCAAAGACTATGCTTTAAGTCAACTTATTTCTTTTGAGAAAGAGCAAACATTTGGAATTGCCAGTACTGCAAAGTACAGAGAACTGTAAACTACCACAGCTATTACTGGCTAAATTATACAGAGTCAGATGTATAAAACCCTGGTAGGAACTGCAGAATCACAGTCATCTCCTCCACTGTACTACTTAGAAGATCAGAGGAACCAACAAGAAGGAAACCCTTTCAGGTTAACCCAAAATGCCAGGGTAAATCCCAGAGAGCTGCCCAGAGTTTAGGCAGCAATTCAATTTCAGGAATTTTCCCGACCTGTCTGGACCTCTGCCTTTATATCATGGTGCTGAGTCACAACTTGGTGATACAAGGGGAAAAAACACCGCTGCGTGTGATTGACCCTAACATTTCCACTGTTACTGTAAACACAAAATGGTGCAACACTTAGCTCTGTTTGGAATCATTAGACTTCATTGCAGGAAAAGAACCATTGCAATACATTGTGATCCTGTCATTACCACATAATGCTTTTGGTTTGTAGGTGACAAGAAGTTTAATATTAATCAGCATGCATCCTTGTACATGTGGATCAAAATTAAATTTCCTAAGATCAAGAGAAAACAGCAATTACCATTTGAAAAACAATACATGTTGAGTAAGTGTTGTGGGTTAATCCATCCTTTAATCAGTAGCCAAACGCAAGGCTGTGGAGTTGGAAATTTTAGCATCTGACACACTTTGGAGGATTAAATTTAATTTTGTTTAACAATTTAGAAGCCATTTATGAGAAACAAGGTACACTTCTAATAAGCTTAGTTAATTTTCCAACCTCACTATTTTCTCCCTTTTGAAGACGTCATACAAGGACATAGGCTTCATATTTTCCAGGTTATGCATGTAAAAATTAAGGCATTGTTTTTCTTTCACTTAATACAAACCCATCTCAGTAAAAACAAAAAAAACAACATGAAAGAATTACAGAAGAAGAAACCAAGGATTTGAAGCAGAAATGTAAACTGGTTCCTCCCCCCTGCCCTTTTTTTATTTTTAGAGGTGAACATGAGTAAATATGCATAGCCTCACATGTCATCAGGATTTTTACCATCTATCACAACCTGATTGTCAAAGAATTCTCTAAAAGTTGTTAAGCAAACACACATACATGGCTCACAGCCACTGTGTTCCCCTAAGGCCAATAAAACAGAAAAAAAGGTTTCACAGAAAAGGTTTCGGTTCAGTGTAAAAAATCAACAAAGCAGAAAGACAAAAACCAACCCCAAAACCCCGCAGACGTGCTCTAGTTTTGGTTGGGCTGTGGGTTTTGGCACAATTCACATGTTAATTTAATTCCTATGTTTCCCAGTCTATCATTTCTCATGACTCAATGAGACAGTAACATGGATGATTCACAATTGCAGCTTCCTGGGACAGCTACTGCTCCAACAGCCAAGAGGACACCGTCTCTCAAGCTTCCTGGGTGTTTTCCTTCAGGTGGAAAAGCTCATCATCAGCCAGTCATAAAGTTATTTGGATTAAGCACTGTCAAAAGCTTGTTTGAAAACACCTCGCCTGCAGAGTCAACCTTGCACTACAGAGCTCTTGCTACAGACAGCAAAATATGTGGGGTGCCCCCTGCAGTCCTGAGAAACCCTCCACCCCAGAAACTGCCCCAACACCACCAGATCAGCTACACAGGTCACCTCCCCAGAGCCACTCATCATCTCCAGGCAGAGATGTGCGAGAATTTCCGTCAGTTTTGAAACCTTGTCAACCTGAACTCCATCAGAGGTCTTTATCTACAGTGTGCCTGTTCTTCTACAGGTACCCAAAAAGCAATCCATATTCCCACATGATTATTTGCAGCAAAGCAGCCATGGAAAGCATTTTAGTATCACAACAGGGCCTCAAACTTCCAGTGTCCCTTTTTGTGCAGAGCACATAAGTGAGAAACTCTTTTCCTCCCAGCATGAATGGACTTGTGAGGGGAAAAAATAGTAAAGAAAGAAAAGGATCAAAAATGAAGTTACTTGCCCAAGATCACAAAAAGGATAAGCAGCAAAGCTAAGAAAAGAAAGTAGGTCTTCTGGCTACCAGCCTCGCGACCTACTTAAGTAGGCCTTGTCTCACACAAAAGCAATGCCTATTAATTGCTTCTATCACAACCCTTACAGAGCCTTTGAATGCCCTAATTACAATGGAAAATTTCCTTTCTGTTTTGTTACTCATTTTACCCTTTTGGTTGGGGTGGGTTTTTCTTCAACTTCAGAAAACACCATATATAAACGAGTACCTAAAAGAAGAGGGAGTTCTATACTGTAGGACTGCTTCAAGCATCCCACCTATATTTATAACTTTATTAGGTCCTTTCAACTGCTGTACCACAGAAGGATTTGCTGCATCAGGATGGACAATGTTTCCTCTGATTTAATAACTGTACTTACTTTGGTAAAGTAAGTAAAACCAGGGGGACAGTTTCTAGAAAGTGCTAGGCTAACCTGAGCCTGGTTCTCCCTTCAACAGCAGCTACACATAGGGATAACAACTGCTCTTACTGTGAGAGAAGAATGGAGCAAGGAACATGAACAAGGCACTCATACAATTTGGTTGTTAGCAAAAAAGGTATTTGTAAGAGGGGCAGAACCAACACCAGAATTGCCCAGAAAACAATACTGTTTTTCTTTAAAATAGGTTGATGCCAGAAGAGCAGGAACGTAAACTGCACATAAGACACCCACCTGCTTCAGCTGGCTACAGCTAGATGCACAAGCTTTTGGGTTTTCTTAATCAGCATAATTCCAGACCTGATGTAAACCCCAAATTTCAGAGAAAAATTTCTTCCAAGTATGCAAGGAGTTGGGCAATCACTGATGGCAGGAGCAATTTCAAGCACTGAGCGTTTCTGGGTAAGAGTATGACAGATACCCTGGAGGTATTTAAAAGACATGTAGGTGTGACACTCGAGGACACGGTTTAGTGGTGGACTTGGCAGTGCTGGGTTAAAAGTTGGACTCAATGATCTCAGAGGTCCTTTCCAACTTAAATAAATCATTCTATGATATTGTACGGGATACAGGAGGAAAAAGCTCGAACTGCATTAAGTTTCAGCCGTGTCTGTACACAGATGAGTTTCTCCTCATGGCAGCCAAAAACTCTTTTCCAAATAAAGCTGCTTACATTTATTGATAAAATAACTTCTGCTATGCCAGCACACGCGTGTTGACGTGAAGAGGTTTGATGCCGTCGTACAATGTAAGAGGACAAGTGGCAAGACTCGGGTAACTTCGGGCAAGGTGCAAATGTTGGGATCCTCCCGAGAGCCCTCCCGACCCGCCGCGCAGCCCGAGGCAGGGCGGGCCAGGAG
>NW_008667856.1:0-15997 GCF_000695815.1 Acanthisitta chloris
ACACGTATTTTAAAGATCACAGCAGTGATGTCTTCTTTTCAGCAAATTTACACAGCTGGGCTATTTCTCAATATTGAACATTAAAACCCCCTAAATCCACTGGATTTCTAGAATGTGTATCTGAAATAGAGAAGGTTTTAATAGATGAGTATCTCTAATAGGAAATTTTCTGGAATTTCTGTTTTATGCTCTCTTTTAAAAGTCTCACCATTTAGGGTCCTTTATCCAGGGCTTAAAACACATAAATGGTGATGTACACTTCTTTTTTTTTTTTGAGTCTGTCATGATGACAAATGCAAAGTGAGCAAGCAATGACAGCAACAGATTGCCCTAATAATTGAATGCTACTGGTATACATAATATAATAATCAAATAAAATTTAATAACCTACGTGTCAAAATAGCAGAGTAGATTGCCTAGAGAAAGAAAATGAGTGCTGTTCCTCAGAGCATGCACGAGCAAAGCAAAGCACAGTGTTATACTTCTATTCAGAATAGGAAAACTGTGTGAAACTGCAATGGGGAAAATGTTTGAGTTGCCTCTCACTTGAAATAAATTGTGTTGCTCTTATACTTTGGCTGAAGGCAAAAAGAGACCATAGTTATTAAAAAGAAAGCACAAACCCCAAAATATAGTTCTAGAAAAACAGTGTGAAACCAGTAAGGCGATAACAACATGCATTAAGCTATACCAAGATAAAGGCTGTGACTAAATTTTCTCACTAGGGTGCCTGTGGCTGGGCAGTTGAAAACATATTTAAGTTAATCTCTCAGGCTACAGTTCAGGGAAGCCCTTCAGTACATGCTGAATCAATTCCTATTCAGGAAGACCTTATGCACAGGACTAAATTTAAGCATGCATTTGTACCCCATTGATCTCAATGGGATTTAGGCACAGACCTAATAGTAAACATCTGTTTAAATATTCTCTCAAACAGGGACATTTTCTAAAATGGAGACTCAAGTTCAAAAGTATTATTTTTGCGTGTTTCTTTAATTTCTTTAAATTCAAAAGGCAAATAAGAATTTCTTCCTTGTGCAGAGTGTTTTATGATTACATTATGTTACAATCTGTTTCACTAAATGACAGTTTAACTGTTTTCCATTCAGCAGTTAGAAGCTTGGTTGTATGAAGCTGAGCAGGACCCTGGAAAGTAGTTCTGGAAGCATGGCTGTGAGACACATGATTGATGCTTTTCAGTACATGCCTGTTCTCAGATCTGCACTGCTGGAAGGAAAAATGTCAATAGTATAAAGCTTTGAGAGTGGGTTTCACCTCAGTCACCTTTAGTTGTTGAAAGCTCTGTGAAAAGCCTTAATGGTCATCCCGCACACCTCTTGTAACAAATGGAGAGATGTGGCTATCCTTGGAGGATGATTCACCTCACTTTTCTAAGATAAGCACTTTAGTGTAGTACATTAGCCCCTGGGAGGTAGGGGACGTTTTTCTGGGAACTGCAGGGGAATTTAAGGTGATGCATGTAGACATCCACTCCTCAGATGTCTCAGTAGGGTCAGATGATTCACACTTCATGTACATATACGTATATGCACACAACAGCATGCATTTGACATGGTCATTAGCTTTGCAACATCAAAGTAAGGGAATTATTTTTTTATTAAATATGTATGTGAAGCATCTGTCTGGCTTTAACTTGCTTGGTGTTTATTGAATATTACATGTTGCTAAAATTCCAAGCACTTGAAATTTCTGTAAACTAACCGCATTCATTAAGGGTACATAGAGAAACATTTTCTTCTGGTCACTTATAATTTGTCTTCTATTGAAATGCCAATGTTTTTGTGGTGGATTTTCCAGTTTTATACAGGGATGGACGTAGAAAGCTGGGCCTCCCATTTTGCTGTCACAGTTGATGCTAAAGTCTGGAAAATACACCCTCCTAAATATTGTTGGGAGAATGAAATGGTGAAGGTGTGCCACTCAAGTGAACTGGTAAGCATGTGCTACTTCTAGCTGTTCATCTTCCTTTACTCGCTAGTCTTAGATTAATCTCTCACCTAGTCCTGATGTTCTTTGAAATCAGAGCATAGAGTACTATGTGTACATTCTCTGATCCATTAGAATGATATGGCAATTTCTTGTAAGAGTCTTGCAGTCTAAAGGTGATAAATATATTTACTTTCCCTAAAGGAATATATTAATCACAAAAGTCAGAGATCAGTGAATCTATTTTCCTCACTCTTGCAAGCATGGAATATATTCACTTATAACCCACCCCACAATAAATTTTAGACAGATTCTCAAGAAGTAGGTACATTGACACCTTTGGCAGGCTGCAGAATAGTTTGTTTTTTTAATGCTGACATTCTTTCAATTAAACTCTGTCATTGTATTAGGGAAATTAATGCAAGCAAATGATGAGAAATATAAAGCTTCCTTAAGTTTTGGCTAATCAAAGAGCATCATATAGTACGTATTTAAAAACAATTTTGATGTTGCCTTTTCAGTATATACATCTAATATGTGTGTTTTCCGGACTGAGTTTAGATATATTCCTTAAAAACAGTGCACTCCTTTCCATGTCTGTATCCCTGCCTATGCAATTATTATATGAAACCAGATTCCATATGATTTTCAGAACAAGTACATTGCTCTACTTTAGCAAAACATAATGATGTGTTAATTTTTTTGGTGATGTATTGCCACCTGGCCCTTTCTGGGAGAGTATTACATTCTTCACTCCTAAGAGTTAAAATTTTAAACAGCTTGCATGTTCTAGAGGAATATGCAAGAAGTATGGAGTCATCATACAGGATTATGTAACACCAAGATTCCTGATAAAAAATCTGCACCTATTGTTGTGGAAAATTGTAAAATATAATTAAATGAGAGAAAAGATAAAAACTTTGCATTTGTGAACAATGTATGAAAAGCAAGAATACCTAAGATTTATACTCTTCCTTGTGCATTCAGATATGAAAATTAATGGTAAATTGTATCTGAACAGTTTTATGACCAGCAATAATAGATGTCTGAAATCAGTGCTTTAATGATGCTGCTGATTTTGACTGAAATAAGACAATGTTTAGTTGCCACTAGGACACTGGGCTGGTGGTTTCTGCAATTCTCACATGAACTGTCTCCTGCAGGAGAATCTTGCCCTCACAGAAATAAAACAGGGATTTGTTTTCATTAGTCCGTTTATTCCTAACATTTTTCTGTCATACACACTACTCAAAGTTCTCATTGACAAACTAGTCAGTGCACTCCAGACTCTAGATTTTTTTTCTGGCCCCAATATAAGTACTTTTGAAGCTATTTTTGCCTCTTCTATTGGTATTGCCTCAACTACAATATCAGCTTTTCCAGAGAGAAACTTGTGAGTTCCTTGATGTCAGGTAGGTGCAACAGCAGCAAACAAAATATAGTAGCTCCCCCTGGAAAGAAAAAGATGTTTTCCAGCATATCTATATGTAAGAAATGTTTTAAAACTTGATTCTGACATGCCATGCTCTTGGTTTTCTTGCAGCAAATCAGTTTTGTAGTTCTAAAGATTTGTGCAGTTCAAAGAAATATTCCAGGAAAGCAGGTAAGCTTCCCTGATACATTTCATACAGATGTGTACATCTGTCTTCCCCTGACCTTGTTGTATTGGCATTCCATGACCCAGAACTGGGAGCTAGAAAGGGATGCTTCCCATCCAGCTCTGGGAAATGCTGGGCTCACTCTGTGGCAATTCCAGCACGCCTTTAGCCACAAAGGCTGATATCTAATAAACCAAGAGAGCTGAGCCAGGGTTATGTGTAAAACCAGGCATTTTTGTCCTTTATGAAAAGTGCAAAAGAGTAGCAAAATATGTGCGACATGACTAAAAAGACTGTAGCTGTGGTGGGGATGGACATTCTGATATGGAATAACATCTCTAACTGGGAACTGAACCTGTTTCATATAGAACTGTTAACTCCTTGAGTGCTTAGAACGGCAGTGAAACTTTGAAGCATAACATCAAATGTTCCTATTCTCATTTTCTGACTGTTGAGACATACTAAACAGTATTAAAAAGCCCATGTCAACTACACAATTAGATGCTACCACATGTAAGTATCCTAGGCAAATATTTATGGATATAATTGTAAATGAGCAAAAATTATGCCTGTCTGGATCATCCTCTGTTTAGTTAAAGCATTTTAATAAGGTGTCCAATATAACCATCTAGTTGAGATATGTTTTTCTCTAGCATGACCAAGGGAATGTTCTTTATGGCAGATCTTGGCTAAAATGCCTCCAGGAACTGTGGTATAGCTCTCACAATCTCTAGATCCATTTGTGTATGCTTCTACAGTGTCTCTTGTCAAAATGTGAAAGAATTTTAACTAAGAAGAATCTTTTATGCCTTTTAAAAAACATCTCAGATAATTCATGAATTCCACAGTTCTTGTGGATCCCTGATGCAAAGACAGAAAAGGCTAGACCTTCTCATAAAGATGATGAAAATTTAGCTTCACAATACTCTGCACTCCAATAATTACTTGCTGAAGTTAATCTCTTCCTCCCTGTTGCCCTCAGGAAAAGGAACCACAGACACAAAACCCAGAGCCTGTGACAACTCCCTTCCCCTCTGGACAAATGATATTTATGGATATAAAAATGAAAGGCAATGGGGAAGGGGTCTTTATTCTCGACTTTTTCAGGTAGCATTGGCAACATCTATTCCCTCAGATTTCATTTATAAAATCAACTGCAAATATTAAGCTGCACAATTGAATTAAAACTTCTGATGGAACTTACCAGCTGAGTATGAAAATGTTTCAAAGTTCAGTAGTAATCAGATATTTTTAACACAGATACTTGGGGTTTTATTTAGTTTAAAAAATGGGTACGTAAAAACACAGAGAAATGTTTTCAAGTTTGGTCATTTGATATATACTCTTGGGTTCAGTTACAACAATTAGTTCCAATTTCGTCATGAAAGGAAGGTATTGACAATGTACTTGGAATACCATCTCTACCTAAGCAAGCTGATAGTGGCACTGCCATGCTTTGTTTTATTCAAAGAATTTGGAAAATATAACTTTAAATTGAGGAAGCAATAATGTTGTGCAGAGGCGTTCTGGCTTAAGCTGCCAATTACTGTGGATGCTAATTTTGCAATGCTGCCAGGATTTTATGTTAATATTATTGAACAAAAGGCTAAAGTATTTTTAATTTAAAACTACTGAACTATAAAATTGAACTATTAGACTTTCTGTGGGTTTAAGTGGACAAAGAGAATATTATGTCAAAGGCTCAATTCAGTCACCTTCATGCCATTACACCTTCTGAAATGTGAAGCAGTAAGTTTCTGTGACCTATTATTTTAAACTGAAGTCCTCCCATGGTTCCTAATACTACCATTAAATAAACTTTATTCTTCCCTGAATTCAATGCCAAATATTAACACAGAGGACTTCAAATGAATGCATCTCCTTCTTCTTATGTGGGGTAGTCTTAGCCTGTTCAAAGAACTTGTTTCAGGGTAGTCTAATCAGATGAAAATGGAGAATTTGGCCACCGACTTTAACCTTGCATAACCTTGCAATTCTCTGCACCTTAGCAAGCACAGGATTCCAACATAGGGTAGAACAGATTGCAGACACCCTGTCCTCATTCTTGCCTTCTGGGTGAAAAGCAGAACTGGAGCTGTAGTAGCTGGGCATTTGCATGTAGGTATTGCTTCTGTTCTCTGCTTATTGTCTACAAAATAGACAACCAAGCAGTAAGTGTGTCAGTAACATTATCCCACATATGAGCCCAGTTATGAAGTCTGCTGGCTTAACTGGCCTTGTGCTACTGCTGGAGCAATGTAGCAGGAAGGGAATTTGAATATGACCTGGGGATTGGTGCTGTGTACTTTGCAATGTGAATTAAGTCAGTCTTTTTCAGTGTTTGAGAGCAAGAGTTACAACACCAGAGAAAACAGGATTTACAACACCAGAGAAAACAGGATTTACAACACCAGAGAACAGGGCAGGAAACTAAGGTGCCCACAGCACTGAGGGCTAGGGCACAGAAGATGTCATTAATGTCTGCAGCAGACTGAACCACAGTAGGAAGCCCTGGTTGTGAAGCTGGACAAGTGTGTGTATGCAGTTGTAAGGAGCTATGGCACACTCGTGGGAGCAAGCTGCACCTCAATGCACCCATCACCAGGCACCACCCTTTCCCCTTCTGCCTGAACTGAGCCATTGGGTAAATTTTTGTGGTTTAACCCCAGCTGCCAGCTAAGGTCCATGCAGCTGCTTGCTCAGTGTCCCCATCTGTTGTTCCCCTGCACCTCCACCCCACCCTACACCAGGATGGGAGAGAGAACCAGAAGATTAAATGTGAGAAAACCTGTGGGTTGAGGTAAAGAGAGTTTAACAGGTAAAGAAAAAGCTGTGCACACAAGCAGTGCAAAACAAGGAATTAATTCACCTCTTCCCATAGGCAGGCAGGTGTTCAGCCATCCCCAGGAAAGCAGGACCCACATCATACTTGACAGTTACTTGGGAAGATAAAATGCCATAACTCTGGATGTCCCTCCTTCCTTCTTCCCCCCAGCTTTATGTAACGAGAATGACACCATATGGTAAGGAATACCCTTGGGTCAGTTGGGGTCAGCTGTCCTGGATGTGTCCCCTCCCAACTCCCTGTGCATCCCCCCAGACTCCCTACTTGTGGGATGGATTGAGAAGCAGAAAACACGTTGATGCTGTGTAAGCACTGCTCAGCAGTTAACAAAAATATCCCTGTGTTACCAACCCTGTTTCCAGCAGAAATCCAAAACACAGCACCATACTAACTCCAATGAAGAAAATGAATTCTATTTCAGTCAAAATCAACATATAGAGTAAGTGATTTTTTTCTGGCCTTTACATGTGTCAGAGTTTAGAGACTGTAGCTGCAACAAGAAAGATATATACACATAAAATTTTTAAGAGCCTATCTTGTTTGCTGCTGCATGGTAAGTTTAAAAAGAGACCTAGACAGATTGCAATGCAGTCACATGTGAAGATGAGACAGTGGACTGGATCAATGACTTAATCAAAATGTTTGAGGCTTTTATTGCATTCCAGTGGAGGAAAAATACTTTTGAATACCATGTGTTCAACACTTGCAACCAAATAGCAGATGAAATATTTGATTCATTTGCAGCAGACCTTTGGTTGCTTTCCAGAAAATGCTCGACTGTTTTTTTGATGCAACCACTGGTAAAATCATGGTTGAGGATATATTGCGGTACAGGCTGAATGTTATTCCTACTGCAATTTTCTCCTCTTAAGGAAGAGTAGACTAGAAATTTTATTATCTGCTAGCAAGGTAAGCAGTTAATTTTTGAATTATGTAGAGCTAGTGTAGGGGATAAAACCTACAGGAGACCAACTGGCACAAACTGACAATTCATACTGGATAATCTGGAGAGTTTGTGTGTTCTTTAGAGAAAAAACAATCTTATGCATATTTTGGCCCTTGAATCTAGTTCTCCCCTGGCTCTATACCTATTGCTGACATCAGCAAGAGTTAGGTGTAGATGCTGAGTACTTCATCTGACTAGGACAGGAAATAGTGCATCTTGGCTCCCTGTGTGACTCCTACTCTGGGCTGCATGATCCTCATAGAAAAAGAGAGTGGCATCTCTTTTCTTTAGCTGTATGAGCCAGTGCATGACTCACATGTGATTAATTTGGGGAAAGGAAATAGGATAAAGTAAAACTAGGGCAGCAGAAAGTACAGAGTAGACATAAACTCAAATGATTACACAACATATCCAGTTAAGAAGAGATCATATGATATGACAAAATTAAATTGGGTTAAACAGCAAGTGAGTGTTTGAAAAGGCACCTCCTTTGTCTGAGAATTTTACAAAGAAAGCTATAGGTGAGAAAGGCAGAAATCAGCTATGGCTATAAGTGTCTTGTTTTCCTATGTAATTTCTCAGTGAAATGAAAGATTTGTTGTTTCTTTAGAATATATTTGTTTTGTGAGCTAATGATCTTGCAGTGACGTTTCCTCACACAGTTCCTGAGGCAGGTGATGATGTAGATCACCCATTCCTGCCTGGCTTTGGTTCTATCCCAGCAGGGAAACCTGCAGCAAGAAGGGTCAAAATGCAGTTCAGATTAACAGTAGCTGAACATGCAAAATGCCACAGATCTAATCAGAGGTAAAAAGTGCCATACTGGTACCTAAAGAATCTTCTCTTTTCTCCTGTGTCTCTATTACCCTTTATTCAGAGATGGGTTTGTCTCTCTCCCTGAGTTCTTGGGCATGATAGCAGGTGGGGATCAGATATTTGTTGCTATTTGGTGTGTCTTGCAAAGGCATGGAACGGATAACAGCTTATCTTGTCTGCTTTACCTGTGTATCTGTATATATTGAATAAATTTACCTAAGATTGCAGAAAAATTCAGATTGACAGCAGAAAAACATCTTTATTGGAAGCATAAACATAGTCATAGATTCAGTAACATGGAAGAAGGTGAACAGAGGGACTAAAAAGCATAATGCTACTTCTCTACCAAATAGCAGCAGATGGCAGGGACTAGCAGGTCAGTCTAGTTTTCTGTTGGGGGAGAAAAAAAAAATCAATGATTCAGAGTCTTCATACTTTCTTATTTCACTTATTTTGTCTGGTTCCCAGAGCTGCTTACACTTGTTGGCCATCCCTTCATGCAAGAATGAATGTCAGTAATCATGATATGCAAGCCAGCTCTAAGCATAAGTTTGGAGAAACTATGTCTACCTGAACTGCCTAAACCATTCTCAAACTGAACTCACTTTTCCTCAACATGTAAAATTCTCTAAGCTTTCTTATAAACTGAGCTCTGTAGCAAAGCTTTGTCCTTGCAGAAATATTTGGCCCAGTTCCAAGTCAGAGTGTTGCCAGTCACTCTTCCTTTTCATGGATGTAGTCATTACCTAGGTACTCAATATTCTAAACATGAAAATCAGAGACACAAACCAAAGTTTCAGGGGAAAAATATTTTCCTCCCACTTTTTATATCCTTTTGTTCACATATTTAGATGACAAATTCACCACATTCTGTCCGCATTTTTTTCAGAGTTGTAGTATTTCCAAAATAATTTGTCTTTTCCTCTCTTCATTGAGTTTTGCAGACTTTTTTTTCACATAGCTTCTCGTAACTATACCTCACAGTGAAAGCAAAGATAAGGATGACACAATTTCCAATTCCTCTGCAGAGAATGTGTCCTTCTATGGTCAAAGGAGTCATGCACAGCGTGGCTGATAGAAGGAGCAAGCTGCAGAATGCAGCTAGGGGGTCATGAATTATGGAATTGCTGGGTGGATGCAAGGGGCAGGAATAAAACCAAGCAGTGTCAGGAGAAGTCTAAGAAGGTGATGGCAAGTTTAAGTGTCTGAATACTAATTTGGAGTTCACAATGTAGAACAGTCCTGTAAACAAAGTATGAAATAATGGAAAGCTTTCCTAGCTGAGGAGTCGCAAAAGTTGGACAGACTCTGCTTTATAAAGAATGGGACTGAGCTTGCCCATTAAAGCATCTATGTTCAAGCGTCTCCTTGTGGGTGAGGTGTCAAGGCCTCCATTACAGGTAATAGTGAGGCAGTCAATCCAATCCAAGGAAACTTGAGAGCAATTTGGCTCACCAGCTGACCTATCGGTTCCTGCTTTAGAGGAACTGACAGTATAGACTAAATCTCAGTTGACTAGAATGGAACTCATTCTGGATACAGTCTAAGCTTTCACCTAAGCTCTCTTTGCTGTCAACAGAGAACAACCAGTCTTGCAGAACTCTTTCATTCCTAATCAGGCTGTTATCCCCTGTTTTAGGCTATCTGTCTCACTCAAACTAAAGTCTTGATTCTGTTGCTCATCTGCTGGCATCCAGTGCCATTTGAGATACCCAAAGGTATCGTCTGGTTGTCAGTCACCACACCAGAAAGTCAAGGGTTTTCTATAGCTACTATGTTGTATCTATCAGATCTAGGCCTTTCAAATGGGACTAAATAACTATGTGTAGACAATGGAACAGAGCATGAAGGTCTAATTTTGAATTATTAATTGAAGTGACTTGCATTCTAACTCCTCACAATTTGCTTTGTGACATGGGTATTGGAATTATTCAGTGCTGAAGAGTGATTTTCTGCTTCATTATAAGAATGCCACTAATTGACTGATTAATTTATCTCTGTGTATATCAGGTGAGAAAAACCCAATACCTTATGTCATACTAGAGAGATCATACCTCCAGAGAATGATTAATAATAGTTTTTATGTATAGACACAAGTTTGGCATAACTGAAAATGGTTGCAGATCTCAACTTTATGATTGATTCATGTAAATGTAGTTCACAGAATAAAAGCAAAGTTGATATTTACAAATGTGTCTCAAGAAGACTCATAATAATATTTCTTCAACAGTTGTAATATATACGCTTAGAAAAAGGACTTGTTTTGGTTTGCTATATATTCAGTGATCTTATGTAAAAGCAATAGATGTAAAGGCATTAAGTGAATATATTGTAGGGTGCTTCTGTGGCATTTTGTGTAAACAACTACAGGAGTATGCAGCAAAGAATGACCCCCTGAGAATGTGTGTTCTAAAATGCCTCTTGGTTTTAGCAATGACATACATGAAAAGCTTTGATTTCAGTGTGTTAGAAAAAGATATTGCAAAATATGAAAATAAAAGAAAGTGAGCATCCTGTTTTAAACAGAAAGCAATTGCATGGCAAATTTAAAATGACTGTCTCACTCATGAAATTGAAAACCTCAGATCAGTACTGTGTGATACAGTGAAATGTAGATTATTTTTCTTAATATGGGTTAGTTGAGGAGAAAAAAAAAACAGTTTTAATGGAAAGGACTAATACCAAAGCCTTAGTGGTTTAGGTGTTGGAAGTGACACTGGCAATGGACCGTGTTCATAATGGCATTCTTCAGACCTGGTGGTATTCAGGTCAAAAATTCTCATCCAAGAAGTGAAAAACCCCTACACTTGTACCAGAAAGAAAATACAAGTTTCCTTAATAAGATAGTTTGCTCCAGGTCAAGGAGGGTTTAAGGATATTACTCTGCCTGCTGGTCCATATTAGTATTTTATCATATTATCGTGCCTGCAACATAACTAATCTGACAGAGATATAATACTGTATTTCCCCACCAGACATCTGAAAGAATAAAACCAAAGGTGTTGCAGGAGATTGTCTGTGACAGTTTCAAATAAAGCTGCAGCCACTATAGGTCTAAGAAAGAAACAGGTGACAGAGATAAGCAAATTAAGTTCCACACTATTAGATACTCAGTGCATTACGCATTAGTGGATAACAAGGGCAACTAACAGAGAGTGTTGAGACCACAAACACTACAGACTAGCTTGATTTTTGGTTTGTTCTATGAACAGTTCACCAGATACCAGAAAACACAATACAGTCTATTTGGACTGGGAAATATTTCTAATATTTCACAGTGGGTGACTTGCAATTGAAAATCATTGCTTCTCTTAATCACAATGAAAATAAGCTATAAATATGTATGTTTACTATCAGCAGAATATGACAAACATTTTTTCTTCAAAGTATGAAAAGCTAGACCTGGTGAAAAAGAGAAAAAGAGATGGGTGCTTTTTAATTAAACTGTAAGTTGGAAATCATCCAAAGATGACACTTCTGTGGCAATTGACAGGTGTTATGAGACAAGCCAAAAGTTACACAACAGGTTGGCATATCTGTGTGTGAGTTGTCTGGTATATTTTGTTTTCTGTGCAAAAAGAGTACTCCTCCTGAAAAAGTATTTTAAAAGACAGAGGGACACATTATTATATATTCTGTCTGTCTCTTTGTCCCAGTCTCTTCAATCAGGCCATCACATTTTCATAACTTTATAATCATAATGCATAAGTGGAATATCAAAGATGATAGAAGGGATAGAAATAAGCTGACTGCAGAGGATGCATGTCATTTGGTCATGTTAGTGGCTGCTAATTAATTTATCCCATGTCTCATCACCGAACATACGAGTCATGCATACAGCCCAGTGAAGAGCTGTTCATTGCATATTCTGTTAAAATTAACTGTGTAAAATTAAAGCACAGCTTGAGAAGAGAATATTTTGAGTGATTAATTCCTTTCACTATTGCAATTGCTTACCTGAACTGATAATCTCCCAAAATACTATCAGCCACATTCTACACAGCCTGCTTGTTCTCAGTGCTCTTAGTGCTGTTCCCCACAACAACATATCATTGTATTGAATATGGATCTCTTGTACTAACTAGGTTCTCCTTTACTGAATTTTTAAAATGTGTATACTGCTTGGTAAGCCTTGGAGTGTTTGATCTCTGTTATAGCTTGAATAAGGAAGGTCTGAGGTTGTATGGACTTTCTTTTCTTTTGTCGGAAGAGATCATGAAAATAGAGAGATTTAAAGTTTATTAAATTATAAAATGGGAGTTTCTTCCTTAAAAATACTGAGGGATTTTGTGGTGTTAATTGAATTGAATAATCTGTTCCTTACTGACACATAGAGTTCTTAGAAATGTGGACCCACCTAATGTGGACTTCACCTTCTTGTGAAGACCCTACTGGCAAAATAAATGGGTTTTAAAATTACTAGGAACAGGATAGTTGTCTTTACTTGAATGATAACCTCTTAGAATATCACTGTGCTTATACTCTGTGTGGTTGCAACTGAGGAAGGAGCAGGGAGTCACATACTAGTCTCCTGCCTCTGAATGCATCCAGAGTTCTAGCAAGCATGTTTGTGTCTTTCCATCTAGCACCTCATCACATGTGAGTAAAACTGAACAAAACACTTTTGACAGTGTTTCCATTGAGCAATGCTAGTGCTGTAGAATGGAAGAAAATTGGTAAACAGTGCCAATTGTGTCAGATCACTGAGAGGGGTCAGTATCTGGAAAACAGCACCTGGTGGCACAAGAGTTTCCACCTCCCCAGCAGCTGTGATGCCAAGGGACCACCCAGGCAACCACAAGTGTGTTTTGGATTTTCCCAAACTGTGTTTTTAAAAGTTTCTGTTATGTACCCAATTTCTATATATTTTGCTCTTTGAATATATATTTTAAAATTTTTTTTTCACAGGATATGCCTGCACTGATTGAAGTTGAGGAGTGGCTGAGTTTAAAAGGAGAGTTTGCACACAGCTGCCATTGAGTCGTGCATGTGTAGTGGTAGGGAGTCTGTGAAAGCCTGTCACATCAGTTTCTCCAGCTCTATGGCAGTGTTTCAGTGTTGGAGTCAAATAAAAAAAATGTCTGATATTTCTTAGTCAAATAATGTCTTAGCTTTTCCACTCTATTATAAGAAAAACTGCAACCACAAAACTTCTCACTATTCACCTTTCTCATAATGATTACCTCTGAGAAAAACATTGATACTGGAATTTTTTCAAATAGGGTGAAGACTGTTTCCCTCCCTATTAACATGACATTTTCTACCTTAAAAATACAGGCACAATAGTCTAAAGATGTTGACATGCAGGTAGTAAATAATGAGCAAAATCACACCCCCACACCCCTACCCCATCACCTCAAAATCCTGTCTGGACAGTTTTAATGGGGTGGGGATGAGTTTAGGGGGGAGATGCAGCTGGAACAGTCATGCACACACTGGCCCCTTGCTCTCAGGATGTTCCTGTGTGAATAGGATAGTGATGAGCTCGTTTGTTACCATTACAGAGCAGTTTTGCTAAGAAGGCTGAGGATAGTTTCTGAGGCAATGTCAAATGACTTAGAGGTTTGGAGTGAATTACCAGAAGACAAAAAGCTTTAATGAAAGTGAAGTTTTCTTCCTTTCATGCGTGGGCTGCAAGGACATGTGGCATCCAAGCTTCCTGACTCTGATTTGCTTCTCACAGCTGACCGAGTGGAGTGTTGGGGGAACTAGAGGATTATCTGTGGTAAATGCACTTTGAACTGATTACTCAGATTGT
Organism: Acanthisitta chloris; assembly: GCF_000695815.1. Classification (NCBI taxonomy): domain Eukaryota; kingdom Metazoa; phylum Chordata; class Aves; order Passeriformes; family Acanthisittidae; genus Acanthisitta; species Acanthisitta chloris. Next base: position 13,911 of record NW_008667856.1, read on the forward strand.
ATCCCCTCGTAAATGGGTTTTCATTTGATACTGCATGTCATTCAACTCCCACTGAAGTTAGGGGAAAGGCACCCTTTGAATTCAGCTGCTGTTGCATCAGACTCTGGGTGTAGTGCACTGGCACTTACTTCAGCTGTCAAAAATTTCAGTCCCTGTCACAAAAATGACAGAAGGTAAAGCAGGATTTAAAAACAGAGAAGGAAATTTAAATATGCTTCAACATTTGCTGTATTTGGAAACTGAAATGCTGCCAGCAATTTGATGTGTGTTTTCATATGCTGTACTAGCTTACATTTTTGTTTGTTTTTCACAATAGAACAATAATCAACAGACTGTGGCCTTAGACTTGGGCTCTGACAATTCTTTCTGCTTCCGCTTTATAGTCATGTGTAGCTCTGGCTTTGCACATTTGGTATTCCACTCTTATCACAGCATAATTATTCAGATACTGGTCTGAGAACTGACAATAATAATGCATTCTTGATGCTGTGGTTTTGCCTAATTTCTCCTTTTCTCATCTACTTAATATTAAAATGGTGTTAACCTGTGACCACTGACCCATTGTTCTAGGAAATACATGCAAATACACATGCGTAGGCACGTGTGTCTAGTTATAAGTACATAGTGCAGGCAACCAACATATGGACACAAGGTTTTGCAATGCAACTATGAGATGAAATAGCTGGAGATCACAGTGACACCGTGTAACACAATTATTTCCTCTTTTTCACTCCAGTACAGGGAAAAATGGCCTAGCTGTTTTGTGTATAGGCAGATGCTACATACTTCAAATAGGTACAACTATCATTTTTCTATTTGCAGAAAAATTAGGATGCCAATTTATTTTCCTTAAGCTTGTAAACCCTCAATCTAGGAGCAGATGTTATCAAGTTTGACACAATGTACTGGAGGCTTAGTTTAAGGAAAGGCAGAATTATCAACACACTAATCATAATGTAAGCAATAAGTGAAGTTCAATAAACTAGACAATGAGATGACTTTAGAATCATAGAATATTTTGGGTTGGAAAGGACTTTTAAAATGTCATCTGGTCTAGCCCCCCTGCAGTGAGCAGGGACATCTTCAACTAGATCATATTACTCAGGGCCCTGTCCAGTCTGAACTTGAATGTCTCCTGGGGTGGGACATCCACCACCTCTTTGGGCAACTTGTGCCAGTGTTTAACTAACCTTGTAAAAGATTAGTTCCTTATATCTAGTCCTAATCTACCCTCTTTTAGGTTAAAACATACCTGTTTTTCTATCACAACAGGCCCTGCTAAAAAGTTTGAGCCCATCTTATAAACACCCTACAGGTACTGAAAGGCCACAGTAAGGTCACCCCAGAGCCTTCCCTTCTCCAGGCTGCTCTCTCAGCCTGTCTTCATGGAAGAGGTGCTCCATCCCTCTGATCATCATTGTGGCCCTTCTCTGGACCCACTTAAACAGGTTGAAGTTCTTCCTGTGCTGGGTACTCCAGAGCCAGAATTGGATGAAGTACTCCCAGTGGGATGTCACCAGAGCAGAGAAGAAGAACAGAAACACCTCCCCCACCCTGGTGGCCATTCTTCTTTTGATACAACCAAGCATGTGATTGACTTTCTGGGATGCGAGTTCTGGTTGCTGGCTCATGTCCAGCCTCTCATTCATTAGCACCTCCAAGTCCTCTGCAGAGCTGATCTCAACCTGTTCATCCCTCAGCCTGTGTTGATACCGAGGGTTGCTCTGACCCAGGTGCAGCACCTTGCATTTGGCCTTGTTGAACCTAATGAGGTTCCCATGGGCCCACTTCTACAGCTTGTGCAGGTCCCTCTGGATGGCATCCTGTCCCTCAGGCATGCAAACCTCACTACACAGCTTTCTGCTGTCCTTTACTGTAAAAGAGAGGAGGGAAAATGAGTAACTAAGATGACGTTAGCTCCTAAATTTCTCCGGTAATAGAATTACATTAATAAAACTGGTGGTGTTTCAAAATTGGAGAGGCAGATCCCTGCATAATAGGCTTTGCCAATTTACATGCAGATTAAATTGACCGATTTGCCCCCCAGGAAGCTGAGTGTAATCCTCTGTATACAAAATTTGGGAATT
>NW_008667856.1:16017-75419 GCF_000695815.1 Acanthisitta chloris
CAGTCGCACACTGTGGTACTGTGGGGCTTTATAAGCTCTTCAGAATGCTATGTGCCTTTGAACTACTGTGGTTCCTTTCATAGAAAGATATATATAATCAAAACATGTCTGTAAGAAAAGAAAGAAGGCAGGTAGGTAATCTGGTGATAAATGGCATGTATCCCTATTGCATCTGCATCTGGAGTTCTAAAATGGCCAGTGGCTAAAATTTTTGAGAAAAAGACTAATTGTCTCAGAGCTATCAACACATTTGCTTTTATTTCTTTCATAGTAGTAAATTGCAACTACCATGTCTTTATGGTTAAGTTTGTCACTCCCTCTTTAATACTTTGAATTGTTAACTACACAGAAATTGTGGAAACTTCATCTCCAAACAATCTTTATTTGGGAGAAGGAAAATAGTTTAGAGGGAATTAAAAATTAATTTTGTGTAACAAAACAAAACAAAACAACAAATTAAAGAAGGTCAGAATATGAGGCTTGGCTGGAACTGGTAGCCTGGATACAATTTTATGAAAATTCTATTTTATTTTTATTTCTATGTGAAGCAAACTCGGAAAGGATTAGAAATATCAGAGAAATGGGACCCCTGCCAGTTGGGAATTTATTAAGAACAACATATTATTGTGCTTACACAGCTTTCCTTTGGTCTTCTAAATTATGTTTAGAGACAGATTGATTTAGAATGCTTTCTTTAGAAACTAATGGTAGGAAGCTTATTTCATTTTGCCAAAAAAAGTTGTATATGTGGGAAGAAGGGGGGAATCTTGTAAAGTACAGAGACCAATGTATTGTACACAAGGACCACCCTTCAGTGAATGTAAAAGCAAAAGCTTAAAGGCTTTCAGGCCTTTCTTAGGCAGGGTATGGAGCTGTCAGCATTGTCAGTACAATTTATTCACACTGTTCCAGTGCTTATGAAAGCTACTGGGCAGACTGATCTATAAGTGATTGAACAGAACTCTGGAGCTTTGAGTACAAATAAAAAGCCACTATTTCAGGCTCCATGCATCACAACTAGTGCTTTCTAGGAATACTGCCAGTCTAAATAAAACACAATTTTGCTGTAATTTTATACAACATTGGAAAAGAAAACTAAGGCTATGCTGTGCCCCTCATAAATGCTTTTCTATCACATTTTTTCCATAACCAAGTGATAATTTGACTTGACGGTATCATGTCAGATTTAATTGTGCTTTCATATTCTGCTTTCCATTAAATATTACACTTTGCTTTGTTAGCTGATTATGATACAGAATTCCACTTTATTATGCCAGGATTTCCTGATGCGTCATCTACTCAGCTGAGTTGAAAATATAACATCTAGCCTAGGTGTTTGATCCATTACGCATGCAGGGATGATATGTGCTATCCAAGGGATGTTTCATCCATCAAGTCTGACCATACTTCACAGTATAAGGCCAAAAGTGCAAATGCTCTTCAAGCCTGAAAGTAAGATGCCAGTGCCAATCTTTTATCTCTGTTGGGTGCTTATAGCACTCTCACTTGAGGTGAAGCCATGGAGGGCAGATCTTTAGTCCTCGTTCACCTCTACTCAGAGAACAACTCTCTCTAACGTACACAACTTAATGTTCCTGTGACACCTTTCTGTCCAGGAGAGCCCTAGCAGAAAGTTTTTAGCAAACTGTTCAGAGGATAGTAACTTAGTTGATGAAATGTAACAGTGTGACAGTCAATGAATGTGATATATTATAGAAGATGTCCATTGCATACACCTATGGCTTATACTATTCTTATTTCAATTAGTAATACAAAGACTTCACTTATATACCTAGATACATTTATATTAAGTTTAATGAAAGATTTCCCATGTAGAGGCTTTGTGAAGTTCTCAAGATTTTGTTCACTTACAATATATGGTCAAGACTTCAGATTTTGTCAGTGTCAGTAAACATGCATTTTCACTGTTAGAAAATAGTGTATCTATACAATATACTCTTCTGAAAAATATTTTAGTTCTAGTTTCTTGGAAATACCAAGTCAGGTCTAACCTGTCACATATATTCTTGTCCCAAATACAGGGCATCAGAATAAATAGTTTAATCTGTGAAATAATTTATCATCTTATATTGATACAACCAACACATTTCTTAACTGTTCTTTCCAGTTGCAATCCCCAGTGTTAACAAAATGATGATACTGACTAAAAAATTATGAACGGAAAGCATAAACAAATTGAAGACCATAATTTACTCTACTTTTGTGTTTTGAGAATTTAAGATTCATATTTTCAGCCACTTTTTTTTCTGAATCTGCAAGTGTGGATGGTTCATTTTATATTAGCAGAACAAGGATGACAAGAGATAACCATAATAACATGGCTCCAGGAGGAGAAAGCAACAATTCTTGTGAGGCTAAGATTTAATAATGAAAATTTGCACTGTTGGATTCTCCAAAAAGGCTGCTGTTTATTATGATGCTGAAATAAAACTGTTTAACTGTAGCAGGAATTTAGTTTTCTGTGTAAACCAGATTAAGCCAAAATTCACTTCCATTAAAGTAAGCATTGAACATCAAGACTTACTGACATGACAGTTAATAGGTTGCTGAGATAGAACCAAAGCCTACATTTATTTTGAAGGGCACTAAATCTTCAGTTTTTCACAATATTAAGTCAGCAATTGTCATGTATTGATTTCCGTAATTTGTCTTATCACCACAAATACTTACTAAAAAGAAAATATACCACGTCATGAAATCAGGTGTTAAACTAATTCACAAACATTGAGCACCAGTGAAGTAAACAAATGGCCTTTCAAACTTCTAAAGAAAAACCCAATTCTACATACAAACTTGCACATAACAGAGCCAGATTTTCTCCTCTGGTGCTTCCTTAGCCTGATAGCTGTTATCTATCAGTAAAAATGCACTTCTTTATGTTAACTCTTCTGCAGTGCTGATGACAGGATATTTTTCAGGTTGCCAGGAACTCAGCATGCACACTGCAATGATCAGTAACCTTTTGTGTATGCCAAGAGGAAGGCAACACAACCTATGGCAGGCTCCCACTTTAGTTAGGGGAGAATCCAGACTGTAATTCTTAGGTTAAAATGGATATTTAAAATAGTTTTAAAGTGTGACCATTATTCTCATTGTTTGTAAAGGGAGTCTGGAATAGCTGGATTATTTGAGAAGCCATTGTTTCTGTAGGTAGATATATGAAGTCTGCTATGATGAATCTCACTCTAGGTCTTCCCATTCTCAATGTCTTTTGTTATGTTTTGATTCTGGAGATCTGAGCAGCTAAACTGAGTTGCCCATTAGCTAGCTGAGCTAATATCAACCTGACATGGCTGGGCTAGGACAGCAGCTGGTCTTCTGTATTGTTTTGTGTTTTGTTAAAATGAAGGTTCTCATGCTTTTATTTAGTGTTTAAGATTGAAAAGAGTCACTAGAAAATAAAATCTATTCAATTCCTTCTGAATATAACCTAGTAATGGGAAAACAAATTATTTCTGATAAATTCTGCAAACACTGATATGTTAATATCAAAATATCTCTCCCTTTCATTTTTAAAGAGGAACACAAATTATTTACTGTTGATTTTAACTGCCTTTTTTTTTTTTTAATTCCTACAGCATGAAAATAACATAATGGAAGCTATTGTGATATAAAAATATCCAGGCTCCATTAGGAATGTTTATGGAGGGTTACCATGGTCTAAATTTCACCATTGCTGCCAAAATTGTACATACTCTAAAAGGTTATCTTCTGAACTGAAGGCAATCTGAGAGTACCTTTTGAAGAAGCATAATTAATGGGTGGGAGGGCTGCATTGCAGACTTTACTCAAACTACTGATGCTTAAGTAAGGTGACTGATGACATCCTTTTCCTCTCTGAGGTTTGTTACATCTATTTGAACATCTGTTTAAAGCAGTTCTGAGAGGAACCCTTTCTATTCCTGGAAAGAGGGGTATGTTTTGCCCCCTAACCATGTGCTTTGTGCTCTGTGGTTGATATCTGTGCAATCCTTCACTTGTGTGTTTCCTTCTTTGTCATGTAAGTTTCTCCTATACAGCATAAAAAATTTTGAAACCTGACCTGTGGGAGAATGCCATGTATTTCCCATCCTGAAAAATTTATTTTGGAGACGTCTAGAAAAAAGAGAAAGAGGTTTGAAGTGAGAGGAAACCTGAGGATAATAAAGAGGCTTAGAGTAATAAAAAATTCCTGAGAAGTGTGGCATTGAAGGGAGGGAATTAAGAACTGTGGTGAAAGGAAGCACGATGGCATGGGATATTTCTTGGCATGGGACAAGAAAAATGATTTGGAAGTCTTTTCTTGCTGAGAGTGCAAAATATGGCTTTGGGAGTGGGAAATTTTGTAAGTTCTCTTCATCAAGAAGAAAGACTTTAAGATTTTGAAGACACACTTTGGCCCGTTTGGATTTGTTTACTTGAAAGTATATAGATGATTCAAGTAAATTTGGTTGAAAAGATTAGACCAAGAAAACCATGAAAGTGCTGAGGTATAGCTATAGGAATTTGTGTAATGCCTGTTTCAGATGTTACACAGGGACTGGCTTAAGGTAGTCTGTACTATAGGCTGTACATCCAGGAGGAAGGTTTATTGTTAAAATGTAATTAAAAACATGTTATCCTCTCAAAATTCAGAGGAGCTATATAAGCAAGGTGATTGAGAATATGGTTGGAAGTGACTTCTCTCATTGAACACTTGTCAAACACTCACTTTAGGAGGTCATGTTTCTTAATGCCACCAGTCTAGGACTTCAAATAATGAAATATTCCAAGAGAAGAGAAAAGAAAATGTTGAAGACACAAGCTAATAAGGAATAAAAAGAAATGCACTAAAATAGGCATAGTTTAATAGGGTCAGTCTGCCAAGTGATGTGAGGACTATGGAGGAGTTAAACAGAGAATGATTATTCACTGTTTCTCATAACATAAAAAATATGTGGACTATCTAATGCAATTATAAGCCAGCAAGCATAAAATAAACAAAAAAGAAGCATTTCCCCCCCATAATATGTAATTAAACTATGGAACTTGTAGCCACAGCATTTTGTGATGGTCAGAATATAAATTGATTGAAAAGGGAATTAGGCAAATTTTTGGAATAAATCTTGTTCAGAAATGTCTAGTTGAAACATTCAGCTCAGGAACTCATAAGCCTCTGATTTTCAGAAACTGAGTAAGTAAATGAGGAGAAGAGTCATTCCCTACCTATAAAATTTCTGATTATCTTTTCCTGTGCATCTGCTACTGGCTACTATCCAAAAGAGGATATGGGAGTAAACAGAAAATTTGATCTTAACATAAAATTCATTATATCTTGAATCCGAAAAATGGTAGACTACTTTTTTTCCTCAAAACAATAAATTTGTACATGCAGAAACAGAAAACTCTTAGAGATGAAACAAATGTTCTTTTACTCAACAAATGTTTTTCATGAAGAAAATGTTCCAGTAAATGTTACTGACCTGCCAGTATATAAATTTCCTCCTCAGCTGTGTTTAGAAACAGTAAAGCTGAAATAAGTCATCAGTTAAAATATTTTCTGTGGATTTATTATCTGATGAGAAAACAGAAATGGATTGCTTGTGTCTATTACAAAAATACTGGTCAAGTAAGACGAGTAGCAAAAAGTGACCATCTGTCACATGTTGTTTTAGTGTTAACCTCGGCCTTATAAAATGGGGCCTTACCAACCCTCCTGTGGCAGTGTAAAGCTATTTCAATTCTATTCACACCCTCTGGGCATAAGTGTGGTTTGGAAACCTAATAAAGTAAGTCATCAAAGAACAACACATGTGTCCAGAATTTGTATTACTACACTATGGGGAACCCTAGTGGTGCTATCTTTTTAGCCATATGTCTTCTAAAGCTCCATTTAATGGCATAGAAATCAATGTGATTTTGGGGAAAAGCACCAAATAAGACTAAGTAAGAAATGGCACACAGGATGCTGACTCTGTACTAAAGTACTTCTCCCACAGGAGCCAAAACATACCAGGAAGCTCTGAGAGCCAGTTGTTCCATCTTCTTGAATCAGAGGAATCAGCATCTGTCCATTATTTCTAAATTCAAGAATGTGAAAATGAAACAAGTCTGTTAGTCCCATGGCCCACATTTGAAGTTATTTCTGGAAGGAGAAAAATGAATAAAACCCCTCGACTCCTGCAGTGCTATGTGACAGTTGAAAGAGTCTTTGCCCATTACCTTCATAGGATACATTTGGAAACTCTGTTAGTAAGAAATTTGACTTGTCAAGAAGAGACCTGAGATAATCCTGTGCTGCAGAGAGAAGTCATTTAATGTCAACACATAGGCTTGAACTTCCTTGATAGCCATGTGAACCTAGTCATTTTAGCAAATTTCAATAATTAGTTTAATCCTGAATTAGCAGTTTAATAAAGATTAGATGAACTACATGCTGCAGTTGTTCATTTTCCTTCATCAGTTGTAATGGGAACATATGATGACTAGCTCTGATGCAGCTGTGTATCTCTGGGCATGTAAGAGTAGATGAGATGATTCTTACGTGTACTGTTCCCAAAATTCCCATGCCCACCTCTTGGAGCAGAAGGAGCCTTCTTGTGGAACTGCATAAGGATTCAACACTAAGTTGCACAACAGTCCCTTCTTGATTGTAAACTCAGCCAATAACAGATATAAAGATATGTTTGGCAATATAAGTGAGATGATTTTGGTTGATCAGCACTCTCCCTTTCTCTGACCAGTGAAATGCTAAAAACTTTAACATTTGGAAAGCTCTTTCACTTCTGAAGTGCTTCCTCTGCCACAATTGCTATACATAGGAAGACTGTTCATTTCTTTCAAGGTAATAACAAAAAGCCTCCACACCTTTTCACTGTGTGACAAGAGTCACTATGCAACAAGAGGTCCAGACTCATGGGAGGCTCACCTGTGACAGTGATGATAGACATATTAGTACTTAGACACACTACAAGTCTTGAATGATCATTCAAATAAATTGACTGAGAATTGAGGACAAGCATAGGTCAAATTAATAGGTAAATAAACCTACAACATGCCCTTTAATTCAGTACAGTTCTGAAATAGTCCTCAGAATATCATTCCTCTGTCATTGAAAATTCAGCTGTAAATCTTTAATGAAAACATGTGCATTCTTCAGCTTGACATTATTATACCTGAGCTCTTTGAATACACTCATTTATATAAAAGATCTAATTCCCAAGGAGAGTGTCAGAGCTCTTTCATTCTGTTTGTATTGTACACAAATGTTTCTGAAGCAATATATTCTCAATTTTCTTCATAAATATTAAAAGCAAATGTTGAGCATAGCTAGAGCTGAGTGAAAATACAGAGCCAGCATTTGTTAGCCTTTTTTTTTTGAACTCCCATGGACTGTCGGGTTTAAAAGTGACTGGAGCAGGAGGCTGAATGTCCAAATTTATAGGCTCTTTTCAGTAACATTTTCTTAAATTCTTTTGTCTCCTATGTATAAATAAAATTATGTAGCCTCTCAGGACTCACAAAAGGCAGACATAAGCAAACTCTCCCAGTTCCTCAGCTTTCAACCACAAGAAAACCATGTGACAGAACCTTACTGTAGTGCTGAGTTTAAGTGCTACTCTAACTGAGGTTCATCATTTTGAGGTTCACCCTTCTTTGATCTTACTTTCATTGAACATAGAATTTTTAATATGTGGTCCTAAGATGAGGTCAGGACCTTCTCCCTGAAGATTTTCAGAGATCCCAGGGTTTCTATATTCTCTACAGAGGGAATTGAAGCAAACATTTCAGAAGGTCTGGTTGATTAGATACATAAAACTTAGGGGCAAATTCAGTGTCTATGTTAAATGACTTGGATCCTATCGTTGAAGTTCAACTCACTTAAGACTTTGACAATACTGCTAAAGGAACCGTTTTGTTATTTAAATGCTAAGTCATTTCTAAAAAAAGGAAACTTATTTTCATTACCACAGGTGATCTTAAAATGTTATCCTAAAATATCTTCTAATATGTAAAATAATTAAATTGAAAATGAAAAACAGCCAAAATAATTTCTGAGAATAGGAATAGTTGTTTTCAAAATTACCAGAAACTACACTTCAGTACAAATTTAGGAATTTTTGTTCTGTGTGAAAAATGTTTTCATCAGTTTTCCAAAAGGTATAGTTATTAATTCTGATTGATTGTCTGATGATTATTACTGGTATACAGAGTAGGAAGAATAATTGAAGAAGATAACATCCTTATTCCAAGATGGGGAAAAGTTATGTCATTCCTCTCTCTGTGAAGACAGATTACCAGGAGCTGATAGAAAGCTTATTGAAGTCAATATGGATCTTTTAAATGACATCCATAGACTTAGAATGGGTTCTTACTTCAAACAATTTGAAGCTCAGAGGAAAGTGTTTACACCTTATTTTCACAAACACGTCATGACGTTTGCTCAGAACTAGATCTTCTGTGTCACAAGATAGCAATTGTGTTTATACTTGGTAGGAAATGCGCAGACTGGAAAAGGGTAAAAAAAAAGTTTTTCCAGGAGGTGCAGCTCTTGCTTAAGGGAGGCTTTCTGGACTATCAAAATCAGTCTGGTGAAAGTGGAGCAGGAATTAGAATAAAATATAGTATGGTGTGTTCAAATTTTGCTTATGCAGTTTATAACATTGTTTATTGCAACAGCATCAGCTTTGAGCAAACTTGACTACTGCCAGTCAGAAATGGTCAAAAGTCTGTAGACAATAGCAATCTATTTTGGCACAGATAATAATAGCAATCTATGTTGATGGGGATAATCTAGTTGAAACTAGATTAATTTAGATATAAACATTTCCTCTCTTGATGAATCCTTCATAACATGTCAGGATGTAAGAATGCAAGAGAAGATTTTATGACCCTGACAAGTGAGAGTGCCACTGGCTTTGGAAGGCTGATGCATAGACTTTCATCTTCATCTCTTCTGTGGGAGACAATGCTCTTTTACAACTGCTCAAGCTAGACAGTCAACCAACTGTGAACCACTAGGTGCTCCAAAGACTCATATGTTATACAGAAGATGTGCAAATTATAACATAGCCTTAAAATGGTCTCCAGGGTTTAGTTGTAATAGCAGTACATGAAGCAACAGCCTCTGCTCGGTGTTTTCAAATCACATTAAATCTCTTTCTGTTGTCTGCAGTATATGACCAACACAGAGTAATTTGTGCAGTTACAGTGGCAACCAAAGTGAGGAGGGAACTTTGTTTATTACAGGAGGATTCCTTCTATCACCTTTAGAAGCTGCAAGCAGTGCTGGATAGATGTCCTTTAACATGACTAAGTTCCTTATTATTTCAACTTAATGTTCACTATTTCTTAGATTAAAAATATACAGAAACTAAGTGGTAGAGAGAAGTAGCTTGTGCCTAAGGTAAGTGGCAAGTTTTAGTTGTTGTTCAGAGGAAGGTGAGAAAATGCCTTGTCCAAATTCGGGGATTTGAAGTAGGTAGTTAAAAATTCTAATTTTTGCAGGCTTTTTTTTTTTTTTCTGGTTGGTTGGGGTTTTATTTTGGTAACCTTTCTACATTTACTTAAGCTTTGTTGCTTAAATTTTGTTTAAAAAATTTAATTATAATCTAAAGTAGACGTTTATATCTCTGTAATTGTAGGAAATTGTGAGTGGGAGAACAAAAGCTTAATGTTGTTTTTGGGGAAGCAAGCCAATTGTAAATTTATCCCTGCAGCTGATTCCTCAAGGGCATTGGCACGTGCCACTGTGTATAGCAAAAGGAAAATGACCCACCTAATGCATGCATGATCTCCATAATGGAAAAGAAAAAAGACTAAGGTCTAGTGAGGTCTAACAGAGGGCAGGGACCAGAATTTTGAGCAGATGGTATTCAGGGGCCCACCGGCCGCTTGAAAGCCAGGGAGTGGAGAGAATAGGCAGATAGTAATTAGCAGAAGGTGCTAAAAAAAAAAGGGCAGCCAGGATCCCCCAAACATCTGTTTAAAAGAATAGAGCCTGGTCTGCCCCTGAGCCTTAATGATCTTAAAGGATACAATTTAATTGCTTGGAAAAAAAAGTACACACACACACCATGCTGAGCTACAGCGAATCCTGTTTTGAGAGCATTGCAGAAGTTTGTGTAATTATTAATTTGGTGTATTTGATTCAGAAAGATTATATATAGCATTAAGTCAACAAATAAAGTAGTTATAATCAAAATGCCAACTGTCTTTTCTTAGAATCAGAAAGCTCTTAACAAAAATTTGAATTTCAGAGTGCTTACAAATTAATATTGCTTGCTTTGCATTCTAAAACTGCTATTTGCCTGCTTGGCATGCATTTATGTGGCTACATCTGTTTTTTTTTCCTGTGGGGTTTTTTTGGGTATTTTTTTTTTGTTTGCTTTAGGGTTTTTTGTTTGTTTGTTTTGGGTTTTTTTTTGTTTTGTTTTGGGGTTTTTTTGTTGTCGTTTTGTTTTGTTTTTTTTTTTTTTACTTAGAAAGAATCTAGATCCTTAGTTTGTTTATTGAAGTATTTTGAGCTCTGCAAATAGCTGCTAATTGCAGCACCAGAGACCTGATTGCATGTGTCATCATTTACTAGTGTCCAGTTACTTAAGAATTACTACCAAATGTTACCATGGGAAGTGCTGAATCACATGGGGTTTCTCTGGGTTTTCCCTCCATTCCATTCTAGAAGTAGTAGGATACTAAAGTCTGTGAAGAAGGTGTCTGAAAGAGTCACTTACATGCTAGTGAATTCTTTCTTTTAGATACTCTTCGCAACATGTAGCTTATAATAATTTAAAATGATTTTTTTTTTTTTTTTTTTGCTTTCTTGCTATTTCCCAGAATGAATAGTTTAATTCAAGGGTATTGAGAAAATCCCCAAATCCAAAACAACACAGACTTCCCCTTTGCTAATCAATGGCAAGCAGTAGTGCATTGAAGTAGAAGGATGAAGCTAATAATTTCCTGGAAATGTGTGCCTATGTATCAGTGTGAATGCATGTGTGAGAACTGATCCTATGGAATACTTTAATTTACATTCTGGAAAAGAAGATAAAAAGCACTTTGACAAAAGTAAAAGGTGATGCTAAATTGAAAGGTGCTGTAAACGTTAGAAAAGACAGAAATAAGACTAAAGGGGTCTGAAAGTAATGAGAAGCATGAGAAGAAAATAACAGGGTATGCCCTAAGGAGGTTGAAGTATAGTATGATTAGTAGATGTAATGCAGGTGAAGTAATTAAATGTGCATGGTTAAGATAGCTATCCTACAAAGCACAGAGGGCTGCTCGTTCCCTTCGCAGTATGAATGAAGCCACATTAATAATGCACAATGGTACAATCAGTGCATTTTAAAACAGACATTTCAGAAATCTAGGAAATCTTCAGTAGCATACATGGAAATTTAAGGATTAGTAAACCAGCAATTTAAGGACATTAAAGCACTGTGCTGAAAATATAATTTGTCTCTGTTTCAGAGCTGAATGTATATTAAGGATTGCATACAAAACTTGCTTCAAGACCATGGCATATCAGATTTATTTGTTTAATCTAAGCCTAGATTTAAACCAAGCTTTCATTATAAGCACATCATGAACCCATTAACATTATGATCAGACCGCTGTGGATCATTCAAACATGTTTTATTTGTTAATTGTTAAATTCAGGAAAAAAACCCCAAACAGTGAAATCATAGTAGGTTTTAGAAAATTCTTAACTGAGTGCCTAAATATTAAGGAAATGTCTGAGAATGTGACTGGTTTGCTTGAAAAATCTTGACCTATGTACTGTTTCTTTTGGATTATATCTCTGAAGTGAAAGGAAAACTGGAAATAGATGCTTGGATACACATTGATCCTAGCAAAAGTTAGAAAAGAGCCCAAGCTCTACAGGGCTCTTCTAAATTCAGAGTAGCATCAGATATGAATGGAAATGAGATTGTGATATTATTTTGCTCTGTGATTAATTACTTCTGTAATAAGCCTTCAACACAATCAAAGGAAAATAAATGGTAAATTTAGCAATATGAAATGATAATGAACAGATACCTCAATTTTGCATTGTCTTTTGCATGCATACATTCCACAGAGCATCCTGCCTCTGCCTCCTTCCAACTCGGGAAAGAATTCTTCATGGGAAACTGCAATATGAAACAAGAGGTGCTATGAAATGGTGTGAGCCACACATTGGTAATTAGGTGCAAGTCAGTCTGACAGACTTTGTAAAAGAACCCACATCAATATAATTTACACTTTCTTGTACTGTGCCCCTTGGCTGAGTTAACCACAGGCTGAAGTGACAAATATAACAGCATGGATTTGTGCAGCAGTCAGTATAAGAGTGCATCTGCACAAAATGCAAATTGCTTAAAAGTGACATAGTTTTTGTCTCTTTTTATGTGTCATTTATTCTTTTGGGAATCATTGTAAAGGACTAGAAAAATACTTTTTTTTCTGAAGAAATTAAAATGCCATTCTCATGCAACAAATTGGTTGGAAATCCAAGGCATAAAGAGAAATATTAGGAATAGTGAAGCTTTTTAAACTTGGGAATCTGACAACAATGCGTACATTGTAGAAGGGCTGGAGGAGAACACACACCAGCTCCTCTGTGTAAATCCTTTCTGAATTTTTCTTCATATTTTATGCAGCCTTATTTCCTCCCTATTTTATTTTTTCCTACTGTTTCTAAGAATTATTATATCTTTGACCTGCAGTCCTTAAATATCCAGGGTTTATAACATAAACATAAAAGGAACATAAAGATAAAAAGTTATTTGTCGCTCTAATGATATTGCATTTATTTGTTCCTATTGCAGTATAACGGTCTAAACATTTTTCATCACTTGGAAGAATTTACATAAAGGTTCTAATTTCTCCTGGTGTGGCTTTCTGTGATGTGCTTGCACTATTTGTGTGTGAGCCACAGAGGTATATTTCTCACATCCTGGGAATACAGGCAATATTTTTATAAACTTTGCAGTGCTTACATAGTGATCAACATTTGTGGTGTAAAGCACCTGGAATATATCTTGATAGTTTTAAAAATACTTCAAATGATGAATTGCAAGGCTTTGATTAAAAAACAAAATGTAAGAGCCTCTGATTTTCATTTTCCATAAGTACCCCCTATACCATTTTGCCGGTGAACGGTTACTTTCAAGCCTTTTTCTACTTGCAAAGCACTGGTAAAGGGCATTGATGTAAATCTGCTTCAGAGTACCCTGGAACTCTTATTTGTGTAGAAATACATGCGAAAATGTGGACATTGCATGGTGTCAAAGGCATATACCCCTTTTTGGCTGCCACTCTAGCAATGGTTGAAAACAAACCTGTCACTAGGCTAGTGTGTGCCATCATCAGCTCGGTGTGTTGGTCAGATGTGACCTGAGGCAGGGGTGAAGAGGATAGGGAGGCGTTGGGAGAATAGAATCATAGAATTTTGGGGGTTGGAATGGACCTTACAGATCATCTAGTCACCCCCCCCCTGCCATGGCAGGGACACCTCCCCACTAGACCAGGTTGCTCAAAGCCTCATCCAGCCTGGCTTTGAGCACGGTCAGGGTTAGGGTAGCCACTTCCCCGAGCAACCTGTGCCAGTGTCTCTCCACTCTCACAGTAAAATCTTTTTTCTAGTATCTAACCTAAACTTCCTCTCCTTTAGTTTTATGGATGCTCTCTAGGATGCTCTCAGGGAGAGCCCTGGCTCTGCCAACTGGGGCAGGGTTATGGATGCTCTCAAGGATGCTCTCAGGGAGCGCCCTGGCTCTGCCAACTGGGGCAGGGGTGAGTAAGAAAGGTACTTTGTGGGTGCTGGGTGAACCACCTGGGAAAAACACTAAAGGTTGCTGGATGGGCTGGCTGGCAGCCAGGTAAGAGCCATAGGCTGGTAAGGGTCTTGTGTGTCACCAGGCTCTACCCTGTGCCCCTGCTGCTGTCTGCCAACCTGCCTGCCTGCCTGTCTGCAGCTTGCTCCCACCTCCAGCCCAGTGGGCAGTAGGTGAGGTCCCACTCCGAGGTAGGTAAATTTTCAATTTACATAATCCTCTTAGCCACCTTGGTGAATTAGACACACCTAGTGCAAATAGACAAAGGCTGTCTCCATCTTAGTGAATCAATTTACTGTCATTAGCTAATGACCAGCTAATGACTCCCCCAACTTCACCCTTCTGCCTGCTCTGCCACATGTGACTGGGAACCCCTGACAGGGTGGGCAGCACAGAACTGACTCATCAAAGGCATCAAAGTTAAACACAGGGTGACAATGCTCAGGCACTCCTGGTTAGGTGAAACACCATCAGATGAGAAAGAAGGTCACACATAAATTGCCTTCCATAAATTCATTGGAAATCAGCAGGTCAAAGTCAAATGTGACAGGTAAGAGGTAGAATGAGTATAAATCATGATGAAAGGAGCATTGTCTGAAAGACCAGCTACTGTAGCTCATGTATAGAAGGGGCTTTTGAAGGCTGTTTATGCTACATTGTCTTAGTGCAGATGGGACCCAGCATGAGCTATGGAAACAGACAAGGAAGATGCTAGCAGTAAATATTATTAAAGCACAGATGCTGTTTGCACTGTAAATCTACATTTGGAACTGCTAAATACAGCTCTGCTGTTGTTTTATACATATATTTGCTATAAATATATATTTATACACAACAACACAACCTTATATTTGGTTAGATAGCAGAGATATGTATCTTTATATTTTCATGTCAGACGTGAATAGTTCTCAAAGAATGCTATACGTATTAGGCCAGTAGAGGCAAGCCCCAGACTGGGCATAAGTTATCCTTTCCTGGTGAGAGACCAAGATGCTCCAGCTTTCCAAAAACCTGCTTAGGAGTGAGTCTCTATCTATCTTTGCATTTCAAATTAATTTAAATGCAGTTCCTGCTTACTTGTTATACTCAGTGCTTGGGCTTCTGTGTTTTCTCCACACCTGCTGATGACAGCACTAATCCATCTTAAAGGAGGAAAAAAGTCACAGAAAAATGCCTGTACTCAGAGTTGTTTGGTATGTCATTTGTCATCAGAGGAAAATGCAAAATCTCCCAGAATGAAGGCACAATTTTGATTAGTCCTTAAATAATCAGGGAAAAATCTAACAAATTCTAAGTGTTATAAACAACATTAGGATACAGACACTGGAGATTAACTTCAAGGGTTTCAGTAAATGAGGATCTGTAGAGTCCATTTATGATTTCTACATGCATATTTTACTCCACCTTGCATGTTTTGGTTTTTTAAAATGTGTAGAAATCCATGCCATGCTGAATTGTAATATGTTCCAAGTAATACTACTTTGTGTAGCTGTGTTCAGGAAACCTATCTATACAGATGACCTTGGAAATATACTTGGCTGAGTCCTGTCATGCTGAGTTTATGTGGGAAAAAAGAGAAAGAAAGTAAACCCACCACACCTGCCCTTGGAAATCTGTAGAGAATGACTAAAGTCATGGTCCCACCATTGTTAATGCTAGACTGGGCATTGGTTACCACAGGCTTAGATCAGGTATTGGGACGTGTTTGTACAGTGACGTATTTTTGTTGAATTAGCCAGGGAGCATCATGTGATATTTACACTGGCTGATACTATGGCTGCCCAACATGCCAGATTGAGTCGCCTCCTGACTTTGGCTCACTTGGTTGCTGCATTGCACATGAAAATGAGAGGCTGCACACGTGCACTGAGGCTAATGACTGCAGCAGTCATCTCAAGCTTGCAGACAGCCAACCCCTTGTGAACAGTGTGCTGGGGCCCTACAACCCCATTCCTTCACGCAGCTCTAGGGCAGACCCTCCATGTCCATAGTCAGCCCCATCTTTGAAAGAGCTTTCTGGAAGCTCCACATGAGGAGAATGCATTTGCATCTGCTGACCATAGCACAACCAGGTCAGCAGCTTTCCACATCTTTCATGCCAGCTCGAGGCCTCAGTACTATGCCACGAGTCCATTCTTGGCAAGGCCTGTGAAAGTCCCTGTTTCCCAGCATAATCAGGCAATGAAATTGTATGTGATCAGGCTCTGCTGGGAGAAGCATTGCCTCCTTTTCAGAGAAAGCATGCAGTGACAAAGGATACAAGCTGGGAGAAAGCACAAGAGAAGAGCCAGATGTCCTGTTAGGCTTTTGTTCCTCTGCTAGTGAAGCAACACAATTAAGCCCAAAAAGCATGTGTTTCTGACTCTGTGCGACACCTGCAGCTGTGAGAAAAGCAATGCCTATGCAGAGTAATATTCTGGAAATGCAGGAAGGTCACCAGTGAAAGAAGAATGCTGAGGTGAAGAGACAGTGTTCATGGAGGTCTTTGCTGAGTGCATCTAGCAAAGCAGCAGAGCATCCTAAGATGCTCAGTTCAGCACTGAGATGACAGCATTTTTCGTTTGGAATATGGCAGCTCCTGACTGTACTACTCCACTTCTCCCAGTACAGAGATTGTGGTAGTAATGCTGGCATCTACACTATGAATTAGGAGGCAGTGTTTACCTCTTGTAAGGTTCTTGCTCCGTGCTACCCCTGCGTCACATGCGTCAAGAAGTCATACATCAATTACTCAGGGATTTACTTAGTTGCTGGGGTCATCACCATATTCTTTCCCAGGTCTTATTTTATAAAGAGTGATTCTCTGTTGTACTGATGGCCATTGTATTTATCAAAAATGCTTTACTGTTATTGTTGACTGCTTGATGGCCCTACCTCTACTGATCTTGCCTTTTAGGTCAGTACTCTGATGCTGATGGAAGCTCCTGAAGATGGGTGGTCCACACATAACTCTTGATTACATTCTTTACTTCCTGATGCACTTGCAAATGCAATTATTTTCCAGGAATCTGGCAGATAAATCTCTGGAAAAGATTCTGACAGAATATCAAATGTTACTCATACAATTTCTGTACAATGGTGTTCAAATACATTTTTAACCTGCTGAAGGGAAGAAGAGGGAAAACACAGTCAAATTAAGCCTGATCACGAGTCCCACAACAGGATCTTACTGCTTGCCATAGCTGAAGCAATATGTGTGTGATCAAAGAGGTGAATGGAAGATGGACGCAGAAAGCTAACACAGCTGCTATCGCCTTCTAAGGTTTATTCATCTGTCTCTATCTGGCAGATTATTTCAGTGCTAAGTGATTGACTGTTGCTTGTGATTTTACTGCTATATATACCCCTGAGGGGCCACAGCCTTCCTCAGTGCTCATCTCTGACCATCCATGCAATGTGCGTTCATTCCCCCTACTCTGCCTGCCCTTGGCCACT
Source organism: Acanthisitta chloris (assembly GCF_000695815.1). NCBI lineage: Eukaryota > Metazoa > Chordata > Aves > Passeriformes > Acanthisittidae > Acanthisitta > Acanthisitta chloris. The sequence continues at coordinate 33,249 of NW_008667856.1, forward strand.
CTTACCAGCAACTCTACTTATTCATTAGGCCTCTAAATTCCCCCCTTTAGGAATGGAAATAGAAATCTTTTAACAAATGAAGGAATAGTGTATTTGCTGCAGACAAAAAACCCAAACAAACCCAAATATTTTTATATATGGAGAAGAAATTATCATCCAGCCTAAGAGAGTAAATTTGTAGTTTTTTAGCAAGGAAGAGTAAGGAAAGAAATACAGGGAAATAATGAATAACAAGTGATATAAAACCAACATGCATTTCAGGGCTCCAACTAGAATTGAGGAGAAGTAAATTTTTCATGCACCTCTGAAGTGGTCTAAAGACTGTTTAAAAGAACAGCAGAACTCTGGGATCCTCTGCAGAGACTATGAATTATTATAAATGTGAAAAAATATCCTATAGCAAGAGTTACTTTAAAGCACTCCAATGCATTTCTGAGAGATGCTTCAGAGAAATTGTAAAATGCAGTCCTTAATCTAGAATTTTAGAGGTTTTCTAAATATTGTGCCTGACAGTAGCCACTTTATATCTACTGGCTTATGAACAGACTGGATCTTTGCAGGATTAGGGCTGAAGGCCATAGTTCTGCAAATGTTTATGCATGAGTAAGGACTGAGTCCTAAAAATCACAGTATGCTGTGGATGAGGAAAAATATGTAGAGGAAAGTGATATTTTTCGACCATAAATAATATGCTATCCTTCAAGACAACTCTTTCATAGAAGTTATGTGTTGAAAAGAAACTTCTGTTTTCATAAGTGAATGGCATTTTAGGAATATTAAAATATGGAAGAGAAAAATCTGCAACCATTCAACAACTCTACAATGTTATTGAAAGAATACTTTAATTACAAAACTAGAGCATCCCCCACTCGCCTGCCCTACTCCCGTCCTGAAAAGCACTCTCCTTGCTTTCGTGAGCACAAGCGAATCAACACTCTGTTAGCACAAGGTAGCTCTTGTTTGAATTGTGTACCCTGGAGATGCATAATGAGTGCAAAGGAACTGTTCCCGGGGGGGTTCAGATTCTGAGAAAGGAGAGAAATTAAAGTGCTTGGCATATGCAGCCTGGATCCTGAGAAGAGGGTGGGATAAATTAAAAATAAATCAATTTTGTGGATTTGAACTTGGTGCATAAAAGCTGGGCCATAAAACTATAATTTCCTTCACCCTGTATTTTTTATAGCTGAAATTTCCATTTGTGGAGGAGAATTTTTATGGCTAGAATGCTAATGACATTCAGTAAAGATTCTATTACTTCCAAAGAGGTGCATTCAGAGCAGCATGTATAGATCCAAAGCAGTGTCTGTGACTCCTCAGAATTAGAGATATGAGAATATATAATTTTTAAGTCTATTAAATTAACCAGTAGCAAGGACATATTTCAGACCACAGTGAATTGAAACACAAATAGCCAAATTGTTTGGGCAAAACCCTACAATAATAAATCCAATTGATCTGAAATCTTTAATTTTTGCTGAAGTACATTTTCTGTTGGTAGGAGTTATTTAACCCTTTTTAGCATTTACTTGTTTTAGATTTATGGCACTTCTAGAGGGAGGAAAAAAATCTGAAATAAGAATTCAGAAATTCATTGAGAAAATGCTGAAATATAGGAGCAAAATATATGGAAGAGAAGATAAAATTTCCTTTTCTTTAAATCTCTTTTAAATGTTGTTTTATATTTTATATTCACTAGTAAAATAAATATTGTGAAAGTGATCTGTAGGAAGAGAAACCATGCATTTATGATAACTGGATTTAATATTCTAAAATATTTCAACTTTATTTGAAGTAGTCAACAAATCACAGAATCACAAAATCAGTTAGGTTGGAATGGACCACAATGGGTGATCTGGTCCAACCTCCCTACTCAAACAGGGCCATTCTAGAGCACATGGCTCAGGATTGTGTCCCGATGGTTCTTGAATGCCTCCAGTGAGGGAGAATTCACAACCTCTCTGGGCAATCTATTCAGTGCTCAGTGACTTGCACAGTAAAGAAGTTATTTCTTGTATTCAGATGGAACTTCATGTGTATCAGTTTTTGCCCATTACCTCTTGTTTTATTGTTTCCACCATTGAGAAGAGTCTGTGTCCATCATCTTGACACCTCCTGTTCATGTACTTATATGCATTAATGAGGTCACCTCTCAGTCATCTCTTCTAGAGACTGAACAGGCCCAACTCTCTCAGCCTTTCCTCCTAAGAGAGATGCTCCTGTCCCCTAAACATCTTTGTTGCCCTCTGCTGGACCTGCTCCAGGAGCTCCATGTACCTCGTACTCAAGAGCCCAGAACTGGACACAAATCCATGAACTAATTACTGGAATGTGCCAGAGCTTTCAACCTTTTGTAAAATCCTGGCCTTTTTGGTGTCAACAGCAAAACACTGATTGAGTTCAGGTTTTCAGGTTTTCACCTGCACATCTGAGCCAAGAATAGGAATTTATATGGGATGATTAGTCTGGTGTGAGGAGGCAATTATTCAATAAAAGGAACTGATTTTCAGAACCTGTCAAGGGGAGGGGAATTTTTTTAAATAAGATTATTTGCTAAATAATAGCAGAAAACCTTCTATTTTTTACCTAAGTGGTGATTTCTACAGTAGATTTATTGACTTCAAGAGTCAGGCATCAAAATCTTTACACCAGAAGGATACAGAAGGCACACAGGATGCAAAGGACTGACTCAAAAAATGTCAGGGTGAGGAAAAAGCAGCTCCAGGGTTCCACATCTGATGTGCAACAGGATGGGAAGGCAACTATGTCCCATCATGGGACAGTGCACCTGGCTGCTGCCTTATTTATTCCACATCCTGTGTTCAGCCCCACCAGCTCTGCTGAGGAATTCTTGGGAACTGCAAGCAAAGTAGGAGACACTCATCAACCAGAGCTGCTTGAACTGTGGGAGAGTGTGCTGATGCTATTACTTTGTTCTGCTACTCTTTTTGTCTAAAGAATCTACCCTTGGAATTATGAGATATTTTTTGATGGAGGGGCTAACTGATAATACAGTTCTAGTGGATTTGTTTGCTTAGTTGAACAAGTCCACAAAATACTCTGCTCTTGAAAGCAGAAGAAACAGCCAGCTCACAAATTCCAGGCTACCTTTCTACCCTTTGCTGGTTCAATGCTCTCTGTTCTGATTCACTGCTCTTTACTTTATGCCACAAACTATACCTCAAACAAACAGATATGCCTTTCAGTACTAACCTACCCCTGAATTCCTTTGGTTGCAATCAGACTGTGCCATTTAAGTTACCAACTCAAGAGACCTGGATATTAATTTGAAAGAAGCTAGTACACAATATTTACTTTCCAGAGTGTGTCTGTTGCAGATGGTATTGAGAATTGCCCTCTCTTGTCTTCTCTTAAAACAGCCCTATTCCTGTCCTAGAGACATCTCCTAGCCTAAACAGTACAGCCCTGCCTATTACTTTTACATCAAGGTCTTACAGCCTCCACCTCCCGATAAAGCCAGAGGGTATTTAATTACTTTAGTGTGAGAGAATGGCCATTGGGAATTCTTTGTCTCCTAAGGGTGTGGAAAGCTTCTAGACTGGGTGCATTTCTGTAGTCTAACCCCTGCAGTGTCTGTTGGACACTTCAACCTAGTGTAGCTGGCTGGCTACTGAATTCTCCTGGTGTAGTGACAGGAGAGCGCATTCTGCGGCCGGGGTAAGTCCCCAGGCAGTGGCCCTGCACTGAGACCTGTGGTGCCATAAGTATCTGTGTTATGGCAAGTCAGCTATTACCAGAGAACTAGCATGAATATAGTAACAGGAACTACAGTCTCAGCATTGATACTACCTGCACATCTGATTTGCGGCAGTCAATTGTACCTTGTAGTTATGTTTGTTGAACAAGCATGTCCCACATCACCATCTTACACGGCTTGTCTGAAGCATCCCTCTAGTAACTTGCACTGCCTGATGTAGCCACCATCCTGTTAATTACTGAATAAAAGTCATTGCCAACATATGTAGTATGTACTAGTGTAGAAATACCTGTTGTGGATGGAGTGGTGAGTATGGATGTGGATGTGTGTGGTGCTGATGGTCTGTGTTTTGGTCTGATTCAGCACAGCCGCACAGACCTGGCTCTGATTACATGTGTAAGCCAAGCAGAAAGAGGAATGGTGGAGTGTACAGAGAGAAACAGATTTAGCACTGGAAACAACATATCATCTCCTGCCCTGCTGCTCTATTCTCATCTCTGGCCATCCTTTCTCCATGTTTAACATCTACTCTGCTAAGATAGTATTCTAATGTGTATCCATAATAGTAACTCAATTTTCTTGAGTAGAAGTCCTTGTGGCTAGATTATTAGCATGAATAAACATTCATATACTTCTGTTCATTCCACTTTGGGATTGGAAAGTGCCTTCTCAAATACCCAGCAGCTGCCTGAATACTCCATGGCTAAAAGTTCAAGGTGATGACCCTGTAGCTCTCAATATATTGACACACAAATGACACAGTTCTGACTCTGCTGAAGGTTAGAGTACAAAACACACTAATTGGTATGCTGCAGCATCAGGTTTCTCTATATTCTTCTTATCTGTTTATTAAAAGGTACAGGTTTTCACTACTCTCTGTCACTGAGTTTGTGATTTACAAAACCAATTTCCTTGCTGTGAGACTGCACACATTTATTGCTCACTTTTATGTGGAAGAACTGGGGAAGCTGGTGATATCTCCAGGGTTTTTGTAACCCCCAACACACTGGAAAATGTCTGCTTCAGCCAGCTTATGGTCACACAATAAGCAGTCTCTAAACATTTTGCCATGCCTAACATTTTGCTGCCATAGGCAACCACTTAATCTGCCTACACAAGAGCTAGCCCTGAGGGGATGCAATATGTGTTGGAAAGGGTAGATTTGTACTAAACCAGTAGTTTTCAGGGATAGAAGAAAAAATAGTTGTTCATTTGAGATTTCCTGCTTTATTCTCAGCTGTTCCAATAATAGAAGTGTTAAAGACTTCTACAATCAAGGTTCCACATGGATTGCTTCTGTAAGCAGATTTGTTTCCACCTCAAAATCAGTACCGTATTTCTGCTTTAGGTTCTTCCCTTTTATCATATAAGCATCTTCTGTATAAACCAGACTTGAAAGGTACCCTTGTGAACCATGAGGAGACCAAAGTGAAAACCCATGACAGCCAGTTGGAAATGAATTCAGCTCTCATGGTTTGACTCTCCTTTTTGTTTACATTTGCATTAAGTAGCACAGCAGAAGGAGGCACTGTGCCCAGGGTAGAGGGGGAACCCCTCTCCTTTGGGAGGCAAAGTAGACACTGAGTCTCCATTTAAACCTCATTATGACATCAATTCATGTGAAAAAAGAAAAATCACAGGTTTGCGGTTCATGCCTGTAATAAGCCCTTTAGAAATAAGCTGCCTTGGCAACGTAATTTAATCCTTGCTACTTCCAGGTTTTTTTATAATTATATATTCCTCTGCCATAAGAGAATCAGGATTTGTTGTGAATCAGGTCACCCTGTAGCTGTTTTACTTGAATGAAGGACTCACACTGCTGCTTAAAGTCTGTTATGACTCCTCTAATTTAAGACTATTACCTGAAACAGACATATTTTATTTGGCTTTTTCCATGTTGACGGAGTGTGAAAGCTTGCAAAACGATCTCCAAGTGCCTCGATAGAATTAGACTCATAAGGCTCATTGTGATAAGTGAGAGCAAAGTAACCATATGACTTCTCTCATGTTTGTGCTCTGCATGAGATTCTGGGTCTCAGTGGAACAGAGTGCCCTGCTCCTCTCACTGAGTGAAAGAAGAGTGGCTTGCTAAGGCTCTTTTGTAGAAGATAGATTTGCCAGGAAAACCTTGTTCTCCTGGAGGTATATTAAACCAGTCATGCATGGTTAGAACTATGGCATTCCCATGTCTAAAAGAAGGGCCATGATTCTTGGAAAAATGAGAGTTTTCAGCTCCACAATGTTTTATATGCCCTATTTTTATCCAAGTCAATTATTGTTATAACAGCTAATGTGCACGCAGAATGGTCAGGAAAGGTGTTCACTGGCAAAGAACCACCTCAGTTTTGGGATTTGAAAAGAGCAGACTGGAGATCTGGGTAGTGAATACACTTATCTTCCTTACTCCAGAGGCTGTGGGCTTGATTTTTAGCTCAAGCTGAGACACAGACATTACAAATGAGTGTCAACAAGTGTGGTTTTAGACCACCTTTGTGTTTTGTTATATTTGCTTTCTGGCTGGTGGTGGGGTTGGCCTGAGCTACAGCAACTCCAAGGCTAATCTAATTTTCACTTGGATTGTCAAAAGTTGTTCTGGCAATTGAAAATAGTGACATCTGCCAAGGGTGCAAATGAAGCCCTGTGTGTTTTTTTTTAAAATTTCTGATCACATTGCATGGTATAAGAGCATATGCCACATCAACTGTTACTACTGGCAGCTGAAGCAGTCATATTTTCCTTTCATCAGCAAGCCTTCAATCTCCCAGGCCTCTCTTGATGCATCTTTTACAATGGATGTAGTAATCACGAGTATGCTGGCTTTGTCTTACATAAGCAGGGCATTTCTAATGTTCAGACTTTTCAAGCATGCATCTTTTTATGACAACATTATCATAAAGGGACCATTAAGATATTGACAACTAAGAAATCATTCTCCTGTCTTGAATCTACAGATTTATGAGTATTGTGACCAGGTCTCCTATATGTCAGTAGATGAAGCTGTTTGTATATCTTAACAATACTTTGATGTAAGAAAGAAATTTAAAACCTTTCTTCATATAGTATTGTTTCTATTTTATCTAATTCTCATTTTTAATGAGAGTATACTTTTGCCAGGTATTTGTGGCTATCTGAGAGCTCACATTGGTTGTTCTGGAGAGTTAATGCATCTGAGCTCACAAATGCTGCCAACAGACATGGTTCAATGTGTTAATATGTGTTAATACCCTCACCTTCATTTTCTGAGTTTGGAGATTTAGCAGAACAAATTTATGTGTAATATGATAGAGATTTGTGAAACCATGAAGAACATGAAGAATCTGTATTGGGACCAATCACCTTCCCTTTCAATACAAAAACTAGGGGTCATTACATTAAACTAGGAGGAGGCAAACTCTGAATGAACAAATGGAAGTGTTTTTTCAGTGCCTAGTTAAGCTGTAGAAATCCTTTCCACATGATTCGGGTGTACTAAAAGCCTACAGAAGTTCAAGGAGAGTCTGGTGAAGTTCATTCAGGAAACAATAAAGGAAATTATTAACCACAAATCATTAACATATATTATTCTCATTATTAAACACATAAACATCAAGCTCAGAAAACCATTGAGACCTTGGTAACCAGAGGTCTGAAGATTACTTAGGTCAAGCGTCATTTGTGTTTTCTTGTACTCTTCCTTAGACATCTGGTTGTGGCCAATTTTACAGGCAGGATGTTGGATTGTGTTCCTGGGCTGATCCATTGTGGCTGCTCCACTTTGCATTATGTAATTCATTGCACTATAGATGCCTGCAATATGTTTGTGAAATACTCTGCATTCCTGTGTAAATCACATGCAAACTTCAAAGGGCCAACTTCTTCCCAGGGACTAGCCTAAGCTGAAAAGCTGAGATTTTAACTCTTACTTACAAAAAATTGTAAGAAGTGAATCTTTCCCTGCATGACGCAAACATTTCCCAGAGAAAAGAGTGTTTCTAGTTAAAAAAGGCTTGGCTAAGAAAGAGATTGCTTTCTTGCTGTGTTCATAAAATTCATTTGCACTAATAAAGCTTTGCATGTAGGAACCTTCTCAAGGAATGAGCTCTAAATCAGTCTGAATAACATGGATCAAAACCTATTTTAAGTTAGCTAACTATTTATAAGCAGATTTATATACTATCCAATCAGCTCTGGATGCTCTGAGCTTTTGGATATTGAGGGATATGAGGGATATATGGATATGAATGTTTTTAATTTGTCTATGTCAATATAATATCCATCTGTCAAAGATGTGCATTGAACAATGCAAAATTGTCTGAAGGTATCATTTTTAATGTATATATTTAACCGTTTTCAGACTTATAAAGCAGTTTATATTAAATTAATAATCATGCATAATGTAGAGTAAATTAGAAATTAAGTGAGGCTGCTAATACAAACTAGAGAAATTCCCTTCACTATTTTATTTCTCTATGAGAATACTTAATAAAAAGTTTGAATGACAATGTAAAGGGGGAATATAGTGTCTTTGCATAGCTTGATTGTCAGAATTGTGTCATATTTAATGTCATCTAGGAGCAGAAGAGTACCCTAGACCCTAGAGCACCTTAGAAAATGCCTTTTGATACACTTGGCTGACCCATTATTTGCTGCAGACCCTAAGGGACAGAGAAGATAATGCTATTACTGTTTTCATTAAAGGTCTTGTAGCAATGGTTGAATGCTGACATATTGATGAGGTTTAGATGCAGGTAGAAAGGCTCCTGGCTTTGGAGGCTGCGTGAAGTGCTATTTGCTAATTGGGACATGTGTCTTTCTACAGTCATGCAGCCTAAGAGCTGATGCAGGAGAGGCCTGGAGTGGGATAGGACATACTTTGGTACAGATTTCTTGGCAGCAATCTGCTTTGCAGCTGTTCCAGATGGTTTACAGCTCTTGCTCTTACTCTTTCAGTATAAGAGTGTTGGATTAGCAGAGAGTATTACACATAAAAGTGTGTTAGAAGCCTGTTAAGAATAGAAGTCAAGAAAGACTCAAAAGTTAGGAAATGCCGGAAATAAGGTTGTCTTGTATATTTTTACTGCTCTTTCTCTGAGTGCACATTAGGCAACTCTTAATTATAGGAACACATTATGTTTCATAAGATCCTAATCTCAGTCACTGCTGACTGAGTGATCAGCTATTCAGTATATTGTTTTTGTTATTCAGTGTCTCGCCTCTTATTTATTTTGTACTACTAAAAATCCTCTCTGGAGTTCCCTGTTTGCTTATCAATATGTGGTGTTTTCTAGGCACCAAGAAGTCTGTTTCACTGTATTTATGCAGAGAGAAGTGATGATAGCATCATCAAGCTGTTTCACAGATGAAATACTGAGCATGGTGATGGTATCTGAGATGGTCAGTCCTGATTGCAGTGTCTGGTCTCCAGTTCTGTACCCATGACTTTCTCTTTCTCTTGAAGGATACATGACTCTTATATGGAAGACAGCTATTTATTCCTTTGAAACAGGAAACATCATAGCCCTTCTGTAAGAATCTGGGTGAAATGGTTACTATTCAGTGCCAGTCATGTGCCATTGCTGGCTATACTTATAAACTGAGCAGAATCAGAACACAAAAATAAAGCATGGGCTTGACTTGGCTCCAAATACCCAGTCTTTCAAGGGCACAGGTCTGTCCTCCCCAGTGAGGCCATCCTATGGTGGGAAGGAGACAGTGTAGCTCCATGGCAGCTAGTTGTGCCTTGGCAGTGGGTGTTAGAGTCAGACAATGGGCCTGTTTTTTTTCACCACATGGATGGAGACACTGGAAGGGATTCACCTCTTCTAACTTAGATGCATATCATCTTGTAATGGAACTTGGGTTACTTTTGAGCTAATCAGAAATATTAACCTTAAACATATTGACAGAAAACAAGGTAGACAGTAACAAGACAAGTCTTGAGAGCATTGAGTAAAGGCCATGGGTCTAGTCAGGGAGATTGGAATTAAAAGACCTGTTAGAGACAATTATTATTATTATTATTATTTTTAAGAAAATTAAAAAAGATGTGGTGTTAAGTACTTTAGCAATATTTTATCTGTACACAAAGTATAATACCAAACTCTTCTCAGAGGTACATAGTGGTAAGATGAGGGGTTTCTTTCACAGCAGAGCCCTGAGCTGTATCTGTCACATGATTCACTCCCAACTGTTGCATTAGAGTGTGGTTGTGAGAAAAAAACTAGGAAACCTGGGTGTCACTGCAGGCACCAGGGAGAGAATGTTGTAATGGACACCTGGAACATACCTCTGCACTCTCTTCTCATTCTGACACCATAATACCAGAAGGTTGGCCTCTTTTCCCAGATAACAAGTGACATGACATGAGGACATCATCATAATCAGTGCCAGGGGAAGTTTAAATTGGACATTAGGAAGAATTTCTATACAGAAAGGGTGACTGGACGTTGGAATGGACTGCCCAGGTAGGTGGTGGAGTCACCATCCCTGGAAGCACTTGAGGAAAGACTGGACATGACACAGACCCATATTCTAGTTGACATGGTGGTATTAGGTTACAGGTTGGACTTGATGATCTCAGAGGTCTTTTGCAACCTTAATGATTCTGTGATTCTGTGATTTCTTCTTTCTCCTCCTAGTTCCATTGTCCACCTAACTTGTCCTCCTCTGGATGCTCAATCAGATAATAAATCAAGTGTCTTCTTCACTTCCCTGCCAGCCCATCTCAGTAATGAGATGATCCATCAATATCCATTTTATTTCTCTTGTGTCAAACTTTTTCATTATCTTGTTTATCCTATTTCCTATCCTGCTTCCTATTTTTTTTGGATTTATTTCCATGGTTCACATTCTGAACTCCTCATTTGATCTCAACCTACCTTTTCTTTTTTATCTCTAACATCTTCTAGACTGCTCTCAGTGTTGAAACTTTGGAAAAAAGGCAGATTTTCTTGGAAACAGAAGAAGAAATTATTTTTTACATGTCTTACCAAATTAAAACATGGATCACCCTCATCTACTCAAAGACAATTTAACAAAGATTTTAGCATAGGTAAAATAATATATTTTTGTCCATTAAGAAATATCTAATATACTGATGGATTTTTAAAGTTTTTTTTTAAACTGAAATGGACACTCACCAGGGAACATTTCCAACTCAGTGGTTAAAAACTGGCAAAATTATAAGTAGCTTAAGATATGGTCTTATAGTGGGCCATGCCAAGTGACTTTCAATCTAGAATTACCAGGGTTTAATGGGAATGACCATGCTCTCCTTAATGCAGTGTTTATGCAATCCTGTAGAAGACCAGAGTCTATTGAATCTTGTGCATCTGCAGTATGAGAGGCATCGCTCATGTGTGAAAACGGTACAACATTGTTCATTCTGATGCACAGAAGGAAAAACATGGTAAATCACAAGAGCAGCTGAAAATGTGCCAGGCAGTAACCAGGAACAAAACAGCCCATAATCCTGCCACAATGACTCCTCGTTCACATTTTTGGCAGTTCTGATAGTTCTCTCTCACTGTCCCCTCTAGCCCATGGCAAATTAAAGCTGTTCATAAACTCTCCATAATAAAAGCATCTGATTTTGTTTTATGTTTTCTTTTTTTCTGTGTCTGGCAGTATGCTTCAACGAGCCAGGTTTGATACTACTCTTATTTACAGATTAAATTAATGAGAAACAACTTTTCAAGTTTGGAAGAAATTTTTCCCTTAGAAGTTTATTGTATAATTTTCCATCAGGAAGAATTTATACTTTCTTATGAAGAAGCTGATGCTCCTATTAGTGACACAATAAGCCTTATTTTTAAACTAAGCTTACCAGATATGAACTGCAACACCATCCAACATTTCTGGGTTTCCCCAAAATCCAGCTTGAACATCAAACAGTACATTTAGTTGCTCATCTTTGGCATCATCTTCATAAGCAAAAAGACCTGCTATTCACTTTCCTTACTACTGGTGTCTTCTGAGACCTACAATGGAAATATTTTGGGAAATATTTTGGGAACATGAAAGACTAATGACAATTTTTGTTTAGTGTTTTGCTCAGGTAGTATGAGTCATCAAATAGAACAGTCAACTAATTCCTTAAAGACTAATTGAAGACCGTAGTTTATATATGACACACTGATCAAATCACACAGCACTTAGTGGACAGTAATGCATCTGAACAAATCACTAATGATTTTATGTGTAGTGCTTTTAGAAATAGTTTAATAAAATTAGAATCATAAGTAAAAGAATATTAAGGTATTTGTTTCATAAAGATTAAAAAAACCTATCATGAAATGATCGCGTCTACTATCTTTCCTTGGATAAGTTTTTCTACAGTTTAAATCTAAAATAATTTCTAGACAAATATCCTGTTGAAAGGCTCTCGGACACATCCTCTTTACTTGTATGCAAAGAGAGACATGTTCATTTCTCCTATTGAATAGTGCACAGTTTCCATGTAATAACTTTATAACAAATCAGTAGTTCATTGAGCTAAGGAGAAGAAAGTGGTAGTGTTCTGTTAGACAAGAGTGAAGGCAGTCTGTTTCTCTGAAGTTTGTGTCACTCCTGTGTTTCAATTAGATGATTACTGTATTTTTTTAATATGGGGCCAAGCATTTTGTAAAAGGACATGTGCATTTCCACAGTTGTATTTATGCATGCCAAGAGCTCCTAACTCTCTAACATACAGTTTACATGCTGAATATGGTTGTGATAATCGTGAACACAGCTTTTAGCATAGTTAGATGTCTCTTAAGTTAAGTAGCCTTAAGGATAAAGCATCTTATACTTTCATGTATTTGTAGAGTATTGACAGAATTCAATATGATTAAAAATTTTATTAATATGAAAATTTTTCACTTTAACTTATCATCTTTTAATAATATTCCAGAGGCTTACTTTCTATCCACCCTGAAGTGTGTATTCTTTTTTTCAGATGTTATATGCAGAGTCCTAAGTGACACTGTACACCTAATAAAGAGCTAAGAAGTTCTGTCATGGTTGATTTAACATATATCTGTGGCTGTATTCTTTCCTTACTCCTTCACACAGAATACATCAGACTGTACCTTCATGAATTACAAATCAGGTTAATATAGCTGGTGTTCTCCCTTCTTGTGTGATATGTGGAAACTGGAAGGAACAAGTATCACTGTAGTAGAGTGTTCCTGACTGCATGAACTTCCCATTCCTACTCTAGATTAGTGTGTCCACTAGACTGAAAGATGAGAAACACCTTTTTTTTCTTTGTCCCACATTTAGAATTATAATTCCCCTTGTAATCTCTTCCAAGAATAATGAAACAGTATGCTCTCCCTAGCTTGGATTTAATGATTTTGCACATGGTTTCCTGCAAAACCAAATGGGTTTATACTAGCACAAAACACTGATCTCATAAAAAGATTATTTCATAATACCAAAACCACAGCTGTGTCTTTTGGATTTAGAAGTTTTTCTAGACAGTACAAAGGCATGGCATTTGGAAAGGCAAATATTGAGCGTGTTGGAATAGATGTCTTTAATGCTGTCTTAAAAATGTCTGTTTAACTTCACAGTTACTATTGAAATTGTTAGCTAATGCTAGCAATATAGTCAGCAAACACCAACTGGATGCTTTAGTTATAGAGCATTCAGCCACAGTGTGTGTAGGGATATATCAATGTCCATTCCCCATAAGCAACTCTTTACTTAAGTGAGAGAGCTCAATAGAGAAGTTTCTCTTGTTACATGGAGTTAGCATGTTACAAACATACATTTAATTTGACAGTTTTCAGTGTGAGTTTGGCATCTGACTAAAACGGCTATAGTAGATGGTGCTGTGTTGTGGACTCTGCTTAAGGACATGCAAGATATGCAGATTTCTCCATTGAGTGCTTTGCTCTGCTGTGCTTTAAATGAAGACTTCCATGAAATTCTCTCTCTCCTGCTGGCCTGTGATAAATTTTGTGTGTCAGAAGTTGCAAAGGCCTTTAAGGAGGATAGCTGTGAGAACATAGCATCAAATAATCATTTTCCCATGTAAATGAAAAATCGTGGGTTTTGCATCTGCAATCAACAGGATTGTCAAGACACCTAGCAAACTGCTTTATAGTAGTTTAACATTAGTAAAAATGTTTCAATTTGATTGTGAAAGAAGTTAATTGGCTATATTGATCAATGTGCAGCCTTCATTATGTACAATTGCTGAGCACTTCCTAGTTCCAAAGGTTAACTTTCTCAGTGGAGGAAATTTCTGCATTTTTTCAAAGCTCAACTAATCACCTCGAAAAAAACCCCTGCTATGTGGAGTTACTTGTGAGGACTGTATACCTTTGGGGAAGTGATTTAGCTGATTCAGCAGAGATAGTGGACTTCAACAGAGGAAAATTGCCTAATCTTTCTCTTTTCATTTAACTGTAGAATTTTAATATGAGACCTCAAGAAATCAAAGAAAAAAGGGCAGACTATTGATAAGTTTCCAGATATAATAGTAATGGAGACTGTAAGTCCTTTGACAGAGAAATGTTTACAATGCAAAATGCTGAGAAATGTTTATTCTATATGTACTGCTCAATTGTACTCATTTTAGAGAAAATTGTTGATGCTTTTACTCGTTTTTATACCTTCTTGGAACAAACTGAGATGCAACTACTGCATCCTAAGGTATAGCTTATTTGTCATCTAGAACCTGATGTACCAGCAAACTATGCCAACAGGAAGATGATAAAGCACATTTTTTAGCAGCTAGAATGTGATCATTCTTCATAATTATCCCCTTTCACTTCCAAACAGGCTTCCACAAAACAAATAGACGTTTACACATGATGCAATAGATTTTGAAGTGATTGGAACATTCTTCACTTATCTCAATGATAAATTTGCTCCTGTTTATGATTTCTACCATTCACACAGGTTGCAGAATTTTTGTTTTCCTGTGGAATTAAGTTTATTTCATGGTATCAAGAATAGTCTTGAGTTTAGTTGTACAAAAGCACAGGATAATTTTCTTCACTGCCTATGAAATTATAGCTGAAGATCTTGGTTTCTCTTAATTACATAACATTTATACATTAGTAGAAACAAAATTCTTAGTAAAGTCAGGGTCTTACTGAGAGAGACACTAAAGATTCAGGAAATATTTACCTCATCAAGGAGTTCAAGCAAAGATCGATAAAATATTTTTATGCGTACTTTCCATTAGAATCCATAATATGTGTCAGAATTAGCTCACAAATTAAGTATATCTGCATTTACATATCTTCCTATGTGCTAGGTGTCTCCACATTGCTGTTATCAAAAGATCTATTCTCATTTAGTTATTTATGTGTGATTAGATGTCTTTGACAGAGAAGGATTTACAGCTTTTTTTTACAATTTTTGTTATTATTTTAATAGACATAAGGGCTTCTACACCCAAGCTAAGACATAATTTTCATAATTTAGAGCATGCTTAACCTCTTTGGCTGTCCAGTTGTTTGATTATGTGCTGAAGCTGCGAAAAACTTGTCATTACAGTCATTAAAGCACTCTTGAGTTTTTCGAAAAAGAAGCCTACTAAGTTTTAATATTGACGAAAAAATAGTGTTTATTTGGTTTCTCCTGAGACAAGAAATTAAAGAATTTAAATGAAGCCATGTGAGAAAAACCTGCTGCTTGATATTTGTGTCTTACCTAACTTTAGGAAATAATAACAAGCCTTAGAGAATAGGTTATATGGAAAACTGAAGATTATTAGCTGTTTACTCCAAATTCTGGTCAGGTGTTTTTCTGTTTGCTGTTTCAATTATGCTGGGCTTTGTCCATTTCTACAACAGTCTCAGACTTCAGTTCACTTCTTAAGTTGTTTTGGTCCTGGAAGCATGCAAGGGAGTCAGCACCTTGTAAGATACAGAATGGTTCTTTGAATCCTACTTAATTCTTTTTTCTTCATGGGATTTTGTATGGGATTCTACAAAGCAGCAATTGAAAATGAAAATAAGCAAACTGTACCTAAAGTATTTGCCCTTCATATATAAATTTGTGATGGGTTGGTGACATTGCTTATATCCCACAGTAGCTTTAGAAATATTGTGAAAATATTTCATTAAATCTTTTGTGGCTGAAAGGATCTGTTTTGTCCTTTGAGGTTTTTTTTTCTATCAGTTGGCATAACAGGTTTAACTGCAAAAATTTCCTCTCTATTTTTCTCCTGTGTGTTTATTCACCTTTTTTTAGAGAAGGTGGTTTCTTGGGAATCAATGTTTGACAACTTTCTACTAAACCAAACTTTGTGTTATGTATTCTACTGTGAAATTATACCAGTTGAGTTCAAAGTAAAGGGTAATATTTTTTCTCTGCTAGTTCTTATTTGCACATTAAAAAAAGATGGAGTAGGCGTTTCAGAGAATTTCCAGGTAAAATTCACCAAATTGCAGGAATATTTGAGAATTACAAGGAAAAGATATAATGATAGTGAATTTGCATGTAATGGTACAGCAGTGGAAATTAGGTCTAATTTCATTTAACAATTTTGATCATTTTACAGGAAAAATATTTTACATCTTGACAATATGTTTTTGATTTGCTCAAGCTGATGGTCAAGAACATTCTTGGAAGCTGGTATTAAATTGCTTTCCCCCTTTTTTTTTTTTTTATTTTTCCCTGACAGACATCCCAGGGTAGCAGTCACCAAAACTCAAAATATAAGAGTGTTCCTGCATGGTAAAGACTGCATGCTTTTACTATTTGTCTATCATTTGAATCATAGATGCTCCAAGCTGGGATAAAAATAAATTTTGTAGTGGTATATTAATGAATCTGTCCCAAACAATCATCTTAAAATGATGAGGATATAAATTAAATTCTTCTCTACTGTTTTGGAAGAATCTTCCACTCAATTCAACTGTCAAATCAAGTCAAATGTCAGCATAATTGGTTGCAAAGTAGTCCTTAATAAGTCCTTAGTAATCAGTATTTCAACTGTCAGTCTGTTTTAGTGTGACTGCAACGTTCATAATTGCAAGAAGTTTTAGAGCTGCAGTTAACCACTGGAGAGGCAGGGGGGCCCACAGAATGCTTCGGTGAGCTGTCAAGAGATCAGAAACATTTTAAAATTTGAATGTGCTTTTAACCACTTTACTGTGTAAAAGGAGTATGTTAAATGTCATCTTTAAAGGCATCTCTGTGATAATAGCATGGACCCAACGAGATGTGAATAATACAATAATTTGCTGCCATTTTACTAAGTGATATGATAATAGCACTGTGCCATTACTTGGAATACTTCTTATTAAGTGCTTGGAGATTAAATATCAAATGCCCTATTGTTCCACCTAAACAACTTATCCATCAATTTTCTGATATTTTCATCCAAAAGAAAAGAAAATTTAAAATGTTACTATAGTGTTCCTATAGTAACAGTTTTGAATGGAACACATCCACTGTGGTGATAATGGGAGAAAACAAAACAAAACAAACATTGCTGAGTTAATATAATAGGCACCAAGCTGCATGAACATTAGCTTGTGTGACCTTGGAATCCCTGACTGTGACTTAGGGAAATTAAGTATAACCTTTAGCAAAATCTTAGAGGAGATGATTAATTTCCAGGATTGTTTCTCCTTCCTTTCTTCTAGTTTTATTTAATACTGTTTATTTCATGAAATAGATGTTTCCAGTAGCATGTGGGGTTGCAATTCTTTGTATGCATTTCCACAGCCCTTAGAACAGAAACATTCAGTTGACTGTTGTCACACTTTGCTGAAATTTGCACATTTTTTTGCCACATCCCACTGGCTACTTTAGAAATTCCACTTGGCACATCTCCTTCAGGGCTACAAAACTGTGGGCTGCTGGTTCCCATGAACCTGGGTGAATATAACAAATAAGGTATTTCTTAGGGCAAGGTAGAGGATTCAGCTGACCAAACCTAGACAATTTCTAACATATTTTGAGTCTGGAAAATAACTCACAACACTTTTGGGGGGACAAGTGATCTATCTTCTTTAGATGTCTATTTGTAGGTGCAGTGGATAGCCCGTTTAAAGTACATATTCTTTCCATCAAGCACAAGTTAGTGAGATGAATCCTATGCCTACCTCTAATCTTTGTGATGCCTAGACAATGCTTTGATTGGTCCAAACCTCAGCTTTCCATTTGACTATATGTTGCAAAGATTTCCGGGACAGCATCGCACAAGGGAACACGTCCATAATTTAGATTAGGTTACATTTTGCTGGATAGGGTGTGACACTGTGAAGGGAGACTGGTATCCTTAGAGTAAGACATAAGTAAATTAAGCACCAGGCTTTCTTTTGAAGTTTTTTATTTGATTTTGTGGTTTTGTTTTTTGGTTGTTTGTTTGTTGTTGTTTGTTTTTTCTCTGAGCAAACTTATCTTACACTATTGAGAAAAACCTAGAGATCTCATTTTCTGAGTTTAGACATCTGGTTCATGGCCATAGGTTATGTGATGACTCCTGTATTAGGAAGTTAGTCTTGTGTAACTAAACATCTGATTTGCTTCCAGCATTCATACATATACATTCTGTATTGGAAGTATATTTTAAACTTCCTTGGAATTTCTGAAAAGAAGGTAAGAGTAGGAGATAAACATGAAAAATAAAGTTCTGAAGAGAAACATTCTACTCTAATGTAAGCAGGATCATACTATGGCTGCAGCACTGGCAGAAGGCAGAAGCTGCAACCTATGAAAGGTGGAAGACATGTCTTCAGCACTTTCTCCCTATAATTTACAAGTTTTAAATCAACTGTAAAAATAGCTTTCCCCACTTGAAAATGTAGTTACAGCAACTTTGTTACTGTTCCATACATGTAGCAGCCAAAAACAGGTAAGTAGTTCAAATTGTCCATTCCTAGCTTTCAGAAAGACTTAATGAGGAACTTTAAGACTTGAGTTATGGTATCAAGGAAGTTAAACGCACAAGCCCTTTACTAGGAATAATTTTGCTAGATTTTTTTTAATAGGTAAGTAAAATGAATTATTGCTGGGTCACAGGCTGAAAATAGGAATCAATAGCAATGTGAATCAAACTGATGAGAACTGTGGATGAGTTGTGAAGATAGCAAGATGTCCTGCCAAAGTGAAAGAACTTTCCCTTTAAAAGTTTAGTCAGCTTCTGCAGCAATGATGGCAATTTCCAAGTGAGAACATTGACACATATGGTTGGTGGAATTAAAAGCAGAATCTGGCTCATCTCTTGTTTTTAAAAGTCTCAGACTTTAAAAATTCCTAGGAATGTTTGTTTTAACCTCTAAATTCTGTTCAGTCCCTCTAACTTCTATTGAATAGGCTGAAAAACTAAACATAAGTCATTAATTCCACCAACATAATATTTCATAATTAGTAATATTTGGGGCCTCTTTTGATGCTTTCCAGCAGTAGGTCATGTTCCTGTCAGAGTAACTTTAGCACATATGGAGAATAGTAATAATTATAGTGCATTACAGAACTCCATTTGCTCCAAGAAAAAAAATTCTTAGAGATTATGGAATGCACTTATCTCTGTTTAAAAAAATTACTTTCTATTCTTTAAAGACTTGACTGCATTTTTTTTTTTTTTAGATAGCATGGAAAGGGTTTTATTTTAACTTGTAAATCCAAATACATATGATACGGTTTAGAAATTTGAATCAGAATTAATTGTGTTTGGTGCCAGATGGTGTAAAGCTGTCAAGTTTGTGCTTCTTTTACAGTAGATATTTCTTTCAAGCTGATAATATTATTGTGTGAAGCCTTTTTTCCTGATTGTCAATATGTCTGTTTAGACATTACTGCACAGTGCAGCAGTGTGGGGCAGGGGTAGAGTGGTGGGAGTCTGTCCATGCAAAAAACATCTGGCAGCTGAGGAATGTTTTCTTCTAATGCTGCTTTGATGCAATATAGCAATTCAGCCAAAGACACTTACTTTATACCACTTAACGTTTTGGAGATGAACATGTAGCATTTAATTTCCAGCTGTGAATCTGAGATCTCTCTGAGATGGGAAAACAGGAAAAGGGAACAAGATGAGAAAAATCCTCATGTGTGATTTCATATTTGTAAGTTTGATGTGTAAAATACAGTATTCAAAATTACTTTTTTTTTGTAAATAAGTCTTTTTAGGTGACTGTGGTGTATAGCCAGAAAAAAAGCCAAGAAAACCTTGCTCCTGTAGAGTATGTTGCTTTCCTCCTGAACTTTTTGTAGAATTTTAGACTTAATAAGCATGATACCATTTTACTTTGAATGGTCACAAAATCACATAATATTCAGAGTTGGAAGGAATCCACAAGTTTCATCGAGTCCAGCTCTTGGCCCTGTACAGGACATCCCCGAGAATAACACCATGTGCCTGAGAGCATTGTCTAAACACTTCTTGAACTCTGTCAGTCTTGGTGCATTGAACACTTCCCTGGGGAGCCTGTTCCAGTGCCTAACCACCCTTTGGGTGAAGAACCTTTTTGTAATATACAACCTAAACCTCCCCTGACACAACTTCAGGCCATTCCTTTGGGTCCTGCCTCTGCAAAGCTTTACAGGGTCTGAATATGGAGGGATTTTTTTTTTCTAAAATCAAAATAATAAGGCATGGGAAGTAAAAAAGGAAAATTCCAGTCCTCAGTGGTGATTCATGCAAGTGAAAGTCTGTATTTGAAATAAATCTCAATGGAACCAATAATATTTTTATTGTCAGAATACAGTCCACATGATTCTCAGTGTGAGATTTAATTTTTTTTGCTAGATTTTAAGCTATATAAAATGTCAGTGATGTAGAAACAAGAGCCTCTTACAATTAACAGTGTGTAATATTGATATACACTTTTACTTGTAAGTAATAATTTTCTTTCATGTATTTGTATTTATTTAGTGTCATTGTTAGCAATTTGTTTCTGCAGACAAAAATAGTCCATTATAGAATTAAGAATGGTACCAGAGTGCAGCTTGCAGGGTGTATGAGCTTTTGAGTAGCTGTATAACTTGTAAGTCCTTTAACTTCCATCTGAGGTTTTTCAGGCATTTCTATTATGCTACCTTGAAGATCTCCAGGATGATATGGTGGATTACTGGCTATTTAAATGGCTATCAAGTGAATCAAGGCATAATCAGGCTATACTGGGAGTTAGGTTTGTTCATTCTCAATGCTAGGCACTCTGTTGCTTGAAAGACTACCAGCAAAAAGTTGAGGCTCAGGCCTCAACAGGTCCCTTTTAAGCCCCTGGATTTGAAACCATAGTGTTTCCCTCTTCCACCCAGTCATTGCAATGCTCCAGCCCTGGCATCCTGCATGACACTTTCTGCTGATGGCATAACCCCCCCAGTTGAGATGGTACAGTGGGACTGAGACTCCAGCACATAGCATGGTGTTGCAGGAAAGCATAAGCCATGTGGGGAGATGTGAGGAAGAGGGTGGTCATGTGTATATTGAGGTTGACATAATGTTTGACCAGTGACAGGGCATGGCTTCATAAGAGTAGCACCCACTGGAGGGAATGTCCTGGACTCATTTCTGTAAGATCATTCATGCCCTTCTTGATCAAGGGGATAGTAGGATTGTGGGATACGTCAGCATGTACAGGACCTCAGGAGGAGTCAGCTTGAGCTTAGACCCAGGTGGCTCAGTATCTTATCTAGCTGGGACTTGAAAATTTCTAAGGATGGAGAGAAACAATATCTGTGGGCAATTTCTTCCAAGGCTTAGCCATCCTCATGAAGAAAAGCTATTTATCCAGTCTGAACCTCTCTTGTTTAACTTTATGCACATTGTGTTTCATCTGCCCACCCTGTCCCACTGTAAAGATCCTGGTCTGTCTTCCTACAATGTCCCTGTGGGTGCTGGTGGGCTGCTCTTTGGTCCACTCAAAGCCATCTGCTTCAGGCTGAACAATCCCATCTCCCTGCCATTGTGGCAGCCCTATGATGAACCTGATCCAGTCTATCATCTGCTGCCTTGTATTGGGCAATCTAACTAAGCACGGGGCTATAGCAGTGGTCCAAGGAGTACTAGTAGGGGGGGATAATCCCTTCCCTTGATGTAATGGCTCTGCTCCTGATAATGCACCAGGAGACTGGTGGCTCTCTCTGCTGCCAGGACACTGCTGGCTCACACAGCTTGCTGTCCACAAGAGTAATTTAAACATCAAAGAAATATAAGCTGGGTTTCTATTTTTAGCCAAATAGCTTATTTTTAGCTCTCTCACTTACAAATGTGGTCTTGCAAGTATGAATTAGAGACAAATGATGTCTGGAAGCTACACAGAGGAAACATTCATTTTTTCCTCCTAATCCTAGCTAGTGTCCTTTATATATCTCTTTAAATATCTTCCTTTGAGAATGAGGTTATATATCACCCAGTTACCTGTATATGCCACCCAGTTATCTGTATGTTAATTAGCTTGGGGTCTAATTGACTGTGTAGTAGTAAAGAGTGCTAAAAAATATATCAAAATGAGTACATTGGAGATGATTCTTTTTATTTTTCTGAATGACATGGTTTTTTCATCACAAGCTTTTAAGAATTCAAAGGTAAAATCAATATTAATTCCCTGCTGAAACTAGAAGCCATTTTGTAAGAGTCTAATCTGCCATATTTGACACAACTGCCTGTTTAATGAGAAAGCACCATTAATACCAATGAGAAATTTTTAAAAATCATGTCTTGAATTGATCAATGTTCATATTTTGGAGAAGAACACTTACGTTGTTATATTGCATTGGTTGGACACAATTAAAGCTTTTTTATATATTTTAATCCTATTGCAAAGTGAAGGTAATCTGCATCAGCAAAGAATAAATAAATCACGTAGGTTCATGAAAGGGATAGAATGACAACATATCAAAGGGTACAAGTTTTGGAAATTATTTTTTGCATACTTATGAAACCTCTTCTTTCTTAATTTGATGTTATGTACATTCAGATTTTTTTTACCTCTTCTGGGAAAGGGAAGAACTTGTGGTTCTTTGTGATTTTTTTAGGACTTGCGATACTGATCACAATATCAAGAAATGTTTATGCCTCTTTTTTTTTATAGTGGAGGTCAGGAATGCAAAACAATCTTTTAAATTCTTAACTATTTTGTATATTTCCACACTACTATGGAATTCACTATGGTGATACCTTCAAATTTAAATGAAACCTTTCTGTTTACCAGAAAGTCCCACAGTTTCCCACATTTAAAGTGACTATTATAATTTATAATAATCACTTTTCAGCCTCATACTTAATGCAAAGGTAGAATATGTTTTATTAGGTATGAAGTGTGTGACTCAGTGCAAAATATCAAATCAAAATACCTGGAGTAACATATGAATATTTACTGAATTTTAATAAGGTCACTGCTCTAATCTGACGGAAACAAATTCCTTAATGCACATCTGCATCCTCTTTCTTTGAATCCTTCTTAACATTTAAACATTTTTTAATAAAAAATTATTTAGCATTTCTTTCAGGTATAATCGTACAAGCCTTTTGTTCTGTTACAGCTAAGGCATTCTGAATGAAGATGAGCTTTTGTCCTTCATGGATTTTGTTTAACTTGCAGGATTTTTGTTTAGCTAATAAAATATCCTGAACTATTATTTTTAAATCCTATCATAACACTGAAAAGTACCACTTACCATGCTATTTTGCACTTAGTCTTCCCAGTGTCAGTGGAGCTTCACCAAACAGTATAGCTCTTAAATAAAAACAATCAAGTTAGAACAGCTTTCAAATAGAAATCCTAAATGATGGATTGCTACTAGCAAGGAGTTTATGCAGGCATCTTTTAAGCTTATTTTAATGGCCTTGCTCCAATGTCTTGCATGGTTCTAATTACACTTATAAATAAGGTGCACATAAGAGCTATAGAACTTCTGATACAGGAAAATGATTACCGAGCTTTAGGAAAAATTATCTAATATGAATAAAATATTGTATGAAGAAAATCAGTCTTACAACTGGAATAGGAAATAAACTGGATTTTATTGGTTCTTCACATTCAATAAGATCTCTATACTAGGAACATGAAAAGTGTCATGCTTTTTGCAGGTTTACAATCTGCCTTGCTTATTCTCAGTGTATAATGAAATACCAATTTCAAAAAGTGTCTGATATACCCAACTGCAAGAAAGACTCTTGTGTATTTTCAGTGAAGTGGAGTAGGCTGTAGAAATCTAAAGAAGGCCAAAATCTAATGTTGAGAACAGACTCCAATACCTGCTCAATCCTTGGTATTCTAGAGTTGCATATCTTTGTCAAGACATCACAGCTTTTTCTTTACAAACTTCTGAAATGTTTTTGTAGTTGGTAAGATGGATCATTTGGTTTGGGGCTTCTACCTTTTTTAAGTAGAAGAAGAAAAAAAATCAATACTGTAATCAATCAGAAAGGCACTGACTGATTCCTCTGACAGTCCCCTACAACAGCAGTTGATGAGGTCAGATAAGGACATGACAGACTGTCAGTGCTGGATAAACCATTTCTCTTGGGTGGATTAATACAATATGTGTAGCTGCAAGGAAAGACTGCCAGTTCTGAGTGATTCTTGAAGGGGTTGCAAGAAGGGTCAGATAAAAGTTATTTCAATCAGCCCTATAGTCAAATTATGAGTCAGTTAGGTGACCTTAAGTCAGTCAAGATATAAAAAAATCCAACAACAAATAAACAAAAGCAAATCTAAGTGTGAAATTTCATCTTCCCTGAATTTTGTCATGTCCTCTTTTTACTTCTGGTAGTCTGGCTTTTAAGTGCAGTATCTATTTACTAGTTAAGAAAGCCATGTGTGAGCTGTGTCAGTCAGTCACATCAGCTGTAGGCTCCTTGCTTTCCCCACAAGCTGCATATTATGCTATGAAATTTAAAGATTATGTAATAAGTAGCAAAGATATCTTTAGCATCTTCTGACTTTGGTAACTTGGATTCTTCCAAATTATGATGATGATAAAAGGACAGGATCATCTCTCCCATATTACCACTGAACCTACTCAGAAGTCACTTAATCTGTCAAGTCCTCTCATGGGAAAAAAACAGATCCTGAAAGGTAAATGGGAGGAGGCTTTTATAAAACCCTAGCTAAAGCGCAACAGCTTGCATTCCCGTTGACCTTTATTTACAACATTTGCGCATTTTTTTAATGTGTGACAGCAAGAGAATTACACGATGACAGGCCAAACCCCTGAAGCCATGTGTGCTCTGTGGAGGAGAAAGGCTCCCGATGGCCCAGCTGAGTTGGGCATTAGGAGAGGGACGTTATAAGGGAGCTGTTATCCCTCAGATCTGTGGTCATTACTGAGTAGTGCCCACTTGTACCTAGTTCAGTGAAACCACTGCACTCATGAACCTTCTAGGTCATTGACATCAGGGGATTAGCTGGTAGGATCACGTCTCACTCTAAGAGCAAGTGTTGCAGTTCTGGTTATGTGTAAATTTTGCCTGTAAACCCTTCTGCATTGGTGAGATTAAAATGTGTGCTGAGGACTTGGCAGAAGAGCAGTGAGTTTAGCACTTGGGTTTCTGAGGCAGCATATGAACACCAATGAACCGGAGTATTGCTACATCGAGAAGTGTTTTTCCTGAGAGAAGCTGTATTAAATACCTGCACTATGTTGCTTGACTGTCTCACACAACTGTTTGCCCAGGAAACACGACCCTGAGGTTACTTCAATTTATGCTTAGAAATAAGGATCAAAAAAGAATTAACAAAATAAGTGTGCAAAACTGGCATTTAAAATTTGTGTTCTGCATTTTCTTCTTTCTACATAAATAGACCTGAGGAAATTAGTTCTTCAGGCTTCAGAAGTCCTGAGATATGAAAACCCTTGTTGGTGCCCAAGGTGGGGATTTCTCTGTTCTGCCAGTGATACCTAAAATTGCAGAGGCAAGTCATTAAGCTTCTTTCCCTGCTGATGAATAAACACCTAAGGAGAATGACCTATAATATGCGACAACATCATGTCCTAAACTAAGTGGGATGAATCACCCTCTGGAGATGACTGTTTCACTTATTAATGCAGTGAGACAAGTCCAGCTTTTGAGTCTGACTTTATCTAAAACCCCTGTTTTGCCTCAATTGTAGCTAAATGTCTGGTACTTCCATTATCTGAGCACTCCCCAGGCATCATAGTTAGGTAACATGTGCTTATACTTGTGCCTGTATATATGTCAGCTTGATCTAGACAGCTAGGTTCCACCTATGAGAATCTAAAAATCCAGATAAACTGTGCCTAAATCCTCTGATGCTGCACGAAAGGACCACTGATGGCTAAGAGGGTATGTCTATCTCAATTTCTGTAGAAAATCATACACACTTCAGATGCCTTATTTCTAAGTATGTCTACTCCAAAGCTGGCCATACTTCAGATTTATCTCTTGGATGTATTTAGATATGAGTGACTTGCAAAGATAGCCAAGTTTTATATGGGAAGCACAGTGAGAATCCAAAGCATGTGAGACCCCATGTCACATCTCATCCTGAAACTATTCTTTTTCCTTGCCTGTCACTCAGAGGTGCAAAACAGATCATTCCTGCAGAGGTCAGTAATATTCAGAATGGTATTTCTCTTTTTTATTAGGAGCTGAATTAAAATACCACCCCAAATATCCTTCACAGCATTAGTAAGTTAAAATTATGAACTAAGTATAGGGAGGAAACACAGCCTTCTTTGTCGGCTAGAATGAGAAGTAGTTTCTAGTATGTGACAAATTACGAGCTGATCTAAGGAGCCCACAAATGAGAAAGTGCTTGTTACAATAAGAGAATCTGATTATAAATCAGGAGAGTGTTTCCAGCCTGTCCCTCTTGGTACTATAATTTCTGCTGCTGTCAGCCATTCCTTCAAGAACTGAGCCCTGAGCTGCCCTAGAGAAAAGGTTTATGCCAATACTAATGAGAAGGGTAGGGATGTTTGGGACTAACTGGGGAATAATTCCTTTTTGTTTTGTTAGCTTGTGAAATTATGGCAATAAAGATAATGCTAATGAGGTACAAATCTTCCTAACATTAGTCCTATTTGACCTTGGCTAATGAAGAGCAGACAAATCCTCTTGAAAACTGAGATACGGAGATTGCTGCAAGATAATGACCACCCCAGTAGGGTGGCCTGAATAGTCACACACTGGGATGCAAATAAAATGTGTGAGGCAGACTGGGTATGAAATCTAAACATATTTTTTAAAGGTTAGTTACATCTCATGCAACATCAGAGGCAGAAAACAAAAAACACTCAGACCAACCCAGCTGCACAACACTAAAAAGCTCAAAATCCTAACTGTTAATGTATATACAACTGGCTGTTGGTGTGGCCTGTCAGCCAGTTCCTCACCCACTGCAGTCCCCCTACCCAGACTGAAACTTAGCAGTTTCTTCAGGAGGAGTCTGCAGGAAAGTGCAGGGGCACTTGGAGGCTTGGAGGTAGATGATAACCACTGCTTGCCCCACAACAACGGAGCAGTTTACTTTGTCATAAAAGAATATCGGGTTTTTCAAACACGATTTACCCTTGATGAATCTGTGCTGGCTTTTCCCAATCACATGCTTCATCTGACTTGTGACACCCCCCAGGAGGATTCGTTCCATAACTTTCCCTGAGACTGAAGTAAGACTGATGAGCATATAATTTCCTGGATCCTCCTTTAAGCCCTTCTTGTAGATTGGGATGACATTAGCCTTCTTCCAGGGGGTATCCCCTGATCTCCACAACTTCTCTAAGATCACAGAAAGCCCTTGCAATGATGTCAGCCAGCTCTCTCAACACCCTTGAGTGGATAATGTCAGAGCCTGTCAGTTTGTAGGGGTTGAGCTACTGCAATAGTTCACACACTAACTCTTCCTTCACTGTTGATGGGTCAGTGTTTGCAAATATGCAAGATTGCATTTTTAATCACTGGGATAATACTGCCAGCAGATGCATCAACTTTTTGGAAGAATATGCCAGTGATAGCACCTTTGAATACCTTTTTTCCCCCCTGCTAGTCTGTACTTTTTCATGAGTGTATTCCAGTCAGTCTTAGAATGATGTCTGAGCTCAGTTTGCTGTAGTTCAAGTCGGTGCAGAGAAAAGAGGAGGGTCAATTCAAAAACTAAATTATTACACTTCAGTCTTTGGCAGAAAGTAGCAGAATTGTATACTGCTAGAACTATGTCAGTATTTTGATACCTTGGACATCTTTATTATATCTGTCTTTATGGTAAAGTAGAGAAGTAATGTTGGAGCCATGTCAGTGGTGTTACGTATTCTAATATTCCTTCAATCAGATAATGCTCTTCTGATCTGATATGCTGCCTTCAGGTTTGCTTTGTCTCTTGCCATCACAGAGCCATCAGGAGCATACAAAAATGCATTTTCCTGTCTTGTGATTTTTGGACTACCTTGTTTTTATCATTTTGGTTAGGAATGTAAGAATAGATTGAAGGACATATTAGTTAACTTTGTCTGTGCTCCAGGTTGCTTATATATGATACAGAAGCCATCCTATATAAGCAACCTATATAATTCTATGTCCCTAAGGTGTCCTGGAGATTGCTCTCAATAGTTTCAGTTCAGCTCCTTACTCATGAATGTATAAGGATTTTTGAACCTTGGCTGACAGAGACTGGTTATTTATAAATATATGACAAAGAGTTCATGTTTAGACGTATGTTAGCTTTTTGTTTATTTTCTGTATAGAAATCCTTTATAGCACTTGAAGAAATAAAGAGGTTGGATAATCCCTTGCCATGTGTCTTAAAGCCAGAGTTCCTCATTAACACTGACTCAAGTTATTGTGACTGAAGTGAGAGACGGGAGCAGCAAAGTGGATTAACCACATTTCCCTAAACTTTTTTGAATTTACTGTAAGCAGAGACAGTTTTAGCACATATGATTAGGATTTTCTCTAATGGTTGTTAAAAGAAAACATCTCTACACTGAAGAACTGTACCCATGGGGAAAATCACCCCCACCGGAAATTTAAATAAGTTTAGTTCCACTATTTTCTTCTTACTATGGCTCATTCTCCATTACTGTGAGGACTTGCAATATCATCGTTTAATAATATGAATTTGTACAATAAGGAAGACAGAAATGCCAACTGACTTACAATTGTATATCAAGGGTAGAGGTTTCAAGACGCCCTTCTACCCCATTTTTCCCTTAGCAATTTTAGCCTCTGCTAAATCAGAAATTTCATTATGCATATTTGTTATCAGTGATTAATTTCACAAAAGGACATGCTACAAAAGGATTTTAATCCTTTATATACGGATCGTCACATATCTTAGTGTTAAAAGGCAGAATTAGGGAAGAGAAGAGAATCTTGAAATTATTGCTTAATCATGATGCAATTTAAAGAATTGAATCTTTTGAGAGGAAATATTTTAAATCAATGTGACACTTGAAAATTGCTTTAAGGTACTTCATGCATTTTGATGTATGAAATTCTTCTTGAGGCACAACAGATGAAAAGAAATATTACATTAAAAAAATTCAAGGACCTTATTGTTTCATTAAATATTTACCAGTCATTCAAACTTTAGTGGATTTACTCTGCAACTGAACAAGAGACCTTAGGGTTTACATCTGTAAATCTTCGTGCCAGTGCCTACCGAAAGTGATTAAACCCAAGGCATGCCTCTGCCATAGTTGTAAGTTCTTTAATAGAATAGTTTAGAGTGCAAATGTTCTCCTGTAAGTTTTAATGGTTGAAATAATAAAACTAGATAAAAATTAATAGCAAAATGCTGGAGCTCAATAGAAATTATGCATGCACTGTATTTGCATCATAAAAGAGATATTATAAGCATATATATGCAATCTGTCACTGGCTCTTCAGGGTCACCCACTCCTCCATGGAAATAGAAGAAGGAAGAACACAGGAAAGGAGAGAACTGTTTTTCCCAAGGCACAAATTTTCAGATAGGGTATGCTAAACAAGTCAAACGCCTTAAATTTTGGATCAGAATAAATTTTTCAATTGCATTCAAAGATACTACATTTACTTGCTTTAAAAGATTCTTGCACCTATTTCTTTTTTTTTCCTTATCTAGAGACCCCAAGGTCTGAAATCACCTTCCAGATAAACAGCAACTGGCATTTGGGCTGAAAATACTCTTGAAATATACTATTAGTCATATTATATGCACATAAGATTGAATACATTATAAACGTACACAGGCACAGACTTGTGCCATCATGGGACTGTTTCTGTGCTGTTAGGAGCAGTGTAATTTGATTTACTGAAGAAAATCAACTGAACCATATTAGACTCACTCAGGATTTTTCCATATGTCTGTCAATTGCAAGAATGCTGCTTTTATTTTAGTATGCATGGTTTTATATATATGTGTTAAGGCTTTTTTTCTTAATTTTCATTATTGCTGCTTGGTCTCAAACTCTGGAAGTCACATGCCATGGAAAAGTCACAGTTTGCTCACAAAACATAATAAAAGTCTCAAGCAGGCCATAGCATATGCTATTCTGTCAGTTCTGTGTCTTACATCACTTCTGCTTTCTCACTGTATTGCTAAACAAAATATAAAACATTCTAATGTGGAACACTGTATAAATATTTAAGATGGTTTCGAGTTACAGAAGGTTTTTTTTGTTTCAATTCTTGGAGAATTGTTTGATATTGACTTGAGGTAACTGTTTTTTACTGAAAAATAACTACTGTTCATGAAACCTGGCATGATGAGGAGGGACCAATCCTAACCAGAAAATAACATTTTTCATAGTGAAAAGCTTAGAGTTTTATGAATTTCTTAGCTATTTTTCTTCAGTCTTTTCCAGAGATTTTGAGTTTCTGCAAAGGAATTTTGTAGATGAAATGGTCTATTTTTCTGAAATAGTTTCATGGGAAACTTTTAGAAAACATTAGAAACAATTTTATTTAAAATTAGGTGGAAAGTTAGTGCTGCTTTTGGAGAAAGACAATGCTAACATAATGAGAGCATACTCTATTCTGCTAAATAAGTGCAGTCATTACACCAGCACTTCTAGCCTTGTAGTGTTGGGGAAATATTTTCCTGGAAATGCCCTATGCAGATGCAAATGTATAGGCTCAAAGAAGAACGGGGAAAGGAAATAAGACCAGGGTCACTAGAGATGTGCCTGGGAGTGGCATGTCTGTGATGGGGGTGAAGTCAGTAGCCTGGCTGCAGTGCATGTGCACCAATGCATGCAGTAAGGGCAGCAAGCAGGGGGAGCTGGAAGTCATGGTACAGTAGGAAAGTTGTGATATAGTTGCTATCACAGAAACATGGTGGGATGACTCTCATGACTGGAATGCTGTAATGCATGGCTATAAGCTCTTTAGAAGAGACAGGAATTGCAAGAGGGGTAGTGGGGTAGCACTGTATGTTAGGGACAGCCTTGATTGTACTCAAATTGATAATGGCAAAGATGACAAAGTCGAGTGCTTATGGGTAAAGATCAGAGGAACTATAGAATCATAGAATATAAGGGTTGGAATGGACCTTACAGATCATCTAGTCCCAACCTCCCCAGCCATGGGGCAGGGACATCTCCTCACTAGGGGGATAGTCAACAGGGCAGGCATCACAGTGGAAGTCTGTTATAGACCACCCAACCAGGCTGAACAGTCAGATGAGACTTTCTACAAAGAGCTCGCAGAAGTCTCATGGTCACCGGCCCTTGTTCTTGTGGGTTACTGCAGCTTGTCAGATGTCTGCTGGAAATACAACACACCAGAGAGGAGTCAGTCTAGGAGGTTCCTGGAGTCTGTGGAAGACAAAATACTAACACAAGGGGTAAATGAGACCCCCAGAGGTGGTGCCCTGCTAGACTGGTGTTTGAGAACATAGACAGACTGGGGGGAGATGTGGTGGTTGGTGGGTGTCTTGGCCATAGTGACCATGAAATTATAAAGTTCTCAATACTGGGTGATGTAACAAGGACCAGCAGCAGAATGTCCAGCTTGGACTTTTGGCAGGCTGACTTTGACCTGTTTATGACATTGTACTTGCATATGCTGTCCTCCAGCAAAGCCTAATGCTGCAGGAAATATCTCCACATTACTGTGAAAGGTTCTTTTTTTCTTGATAAAAGATGCTAATGATGGCAGCATGCTGTGGGCAGCAGTGGTGCCTTTAGTGTCTGTGATATGTATGCTGTTGTCAACAGCATCCAGCCATTTCACATTGGCAGACACTCCTGCAAGGCAAGGAGAAGCTGCAGTGTGGCTGCAGCTCCAGGTGTGCCCGAATTGCCAGCAGTGGGGCAGGCAACAAGAACTCCAGTGGGCTGATAGTGCTAAGGAGAAGTACAATTATCATAAATGTGTTTCTAAATGTTTGTTTCTCAGCTGGTCTAGAAGGTAGTCGGGAAATGCAAATGTTGTGATAACTGTTCTGTTCAAGCTGATGAAAATGTTTGATAAATTGGGTGAATTACAGGCTAGTTTAAATCAGCTTACACAGTAAAAACGGGGATTTTTACTTTTCTCTCTCATTTTTTTGGCATATCCCCTGTGATTTTATTTCAATAGTCTACTTAATATTTCTGGTCGACGTTTCACTCTTGATTCATATTAGTCATCTGAATGGTAATGTGTAAGCTGTGGTGACAGGGACTTTCTTTTGGGGCCGTTTTGGAACTGTAATCACATTTTCACCTTATCATGTCTTCATGCTCTCACTTTTGCAGTGTGCTGGCCCCTGGCAGTTGATTCATCATGCGTCCCTAAGCACAAACATGGACTGGGACATAGAAAGCAATAATAGAGTAGAATAAATCATATTACAGGCTCACGTCTGGAGGAAAAAGATCAGAGAAGACATGCCAGCTGTGAATGTAAATGTATTGCATGACTTCTGGTTTGTCAGCTCAATGATGTAGTTGTGAATTTATTGAGTCTAGGTTTTGAAAAATATGATGCTATCTGCTTTGGTCAGAATCAATACCAGTCAACAGAATGAACCAGATTTGACTTGTCAAATACTCTGGCAAATGGCTTAGTGTCTGAACTCAGAGAAATACTGTATATGTTGCTCACACTAAAACAATTATTGATGATCTAAGCTGATATATTAAATGTGTGCCCATTGCACTGCAACAGGCTTAATATTTTTATAGCTAGTACAGGCAAGAATATGCTATTAAAACCTGAATGAAGACAAGAAATGTGTCTATAAATAAATAACCACAGTTATTTATATAAACATTCATTTGTTTGGATTTATTTTCAACACAATTAGGTGCCTAATTGTGTGAGGAGGTCTACTTTATTTCCATGTGTGAATAACAGTGATTTATTGAAGAATACACTTGCTCTAAGCATTTGCGATACATCTTCTGCAAATCTGATGTGAAAAATTGCATTTCCAGATTGTCTTGAAATAGTTCACAATTAAAACAAAATAAATCCTTCCTTTGAAAATTCCCACCCCTCAATTTAAAAATGTCATAGGTGGGATTTAGTACTACACATAATATGTCTGTAGACAGTATTGTTCCTCACTGCTATTTTCTTATCTATGTACCTAAAGCTGTAGCTGTCTGATATGGTACAAATAAATTCAGGGTAGTCTTTACCTGTCATATCTTTCTTACAAAAAAAAATTCAGTTTCCATACCAAAATACAAAAAGGCAAGGTTTTTAAACAAAATCTCTATTCTTATGTCATAGATGCAGATTTGCTTTGCTTTGGAAGCATAGAAGGCAAAGGGATACCTCTCATCTCTCCAGACAAACATGAATTTCATGAAAGCTTGACAGTATACTGTAATACCTAGATTATAATGAACACAGGATGCACAAAAATAAAATGTTAATACAGTTTGTTGAGATCACAGTGTTTTCTGTTCAAGCGACTAAACGTAAATATAGACTGGAATTATGCAGAATTGTGAGTAGTCTTTATTTCCTTTTTTAAACTGTTGTTTTTCTTCTTTCTTTTTGTTAGTGATTTCTTCACTAATTTGAGTATCCAAAAGTCCTTACATAGCAAATCCAGAACATAACTGTGAACATGATATGCTAACAAGATATATAAGGAAGACATTGGAGAGTGTGGTGAAAGGCCACAAAGTTGATTAAGTTGGAGCCTCTGGCAGAGGAAGAGGGTCTGAGAGAGCTGGGGGTGTTCAGCCTGGAGAAAACAAGGCTTATTAATATGCACTTGATGATGGCTAGTGAAGACAGGTTCTTTTCAGTGGTGTCCAGTGACAGGATCAGAGGTTGTGGAGTATCCATCTGGGAGATGGATCATCTGGACATGGTCCTGGGAAACCAGCTGTGGCTGATTCTTCTGTGAGCAGGGGACTGTTCTTGACAGACTACAGAGGTCTTTGCTGATGTCAAACTTTCTCTGATGCTGTAATTTGTCCAGCTTTTCCACTTCCCACTTTCTCATTGCACAACTCATTGTATAAGTGTCACTGCATAATGATCTTGTTTTTCTTATCCTTTCTTTATTATTTCTTTACATGATTACAGCTGAATTTAAATTGTTCTAGGAGATTACAAATAGGTCTAGAGTCTTCTGGTGTATCTTTCTGCCCTTTTGTTCAATGTAACAGAGAATTATGCTTTTTTGTCTTCTAATAGACTTTTATAATTTGTTAACTTCTGCCATTTTTGCACTGCAAATGGATGCTATTTTATTTTCCCCAAACAATCTGGAACAGATGCAAGAAGCTACAGGGTTGAGTCTTATATAACATCTTTGATTTTGGGAATTTCAAAGCAAGTGATTTGCATTTTCTCTGTGTGTGCTGGTTTGGGCTGAAGTAGAGTTAACTTTCTTCACAGTGGCTAGTATGGGGCTATGTTTAGGATTTGTGCAGAACACAATGGGTTCACAATGCAGAGATGTTTTGTTGTTGCTAAACAGAGCTTACACACAGCCAAGGCCTTTTCTGCTTTCTGAACTGCCACCACACTGGCAAGGAAGTTGGGGGTGCATGGGAGACTGGCAGGAGACACAGTCAGGACAGAAGATCCAAACTGACCAAAGGGATATTCCATACCACATAACATTATGGTCAGTATATAAAGTGGGAGGAAGAAGGAGGAAGTGGGGGACATTTGGAGTGATGGCATTGGTCTCTCCAAGTAACTGTTAGCATTTCCTTTGGTTTGCTTTTACCTTTAAAAAAAGAGTCTGTGGTTTTATTAAATATTACTTCTTATAGTTTGTGATGAAGGTTTTGTCATTCAGAGCTTTTAAAAAATTATTTTCAGAATCTAATTATTTATTTGAATGAGAAGTTTTGACATTTATAGTCCCTTAATGATACTCTTTGTGTCAAAATTAAGAAAAGGAGAGATAAAATGTAATGAATAAAACCATTTTATGCTCTCTCCCCCAAGACATGCTGAACTGATGGGCAGAGGGGTCAACAAAGTGAAATGCTGGGTCCTGCCTTTGGGTCTCAACAACGCAATGAAACCCCACGGAGCTGGGGCAGAGTGGCTGGAAAGCTGCCCTATGGAAAAGGACCTGGAGGTGATGGTCAATTACCAGCTGAACATGAACAAAAAGCATGGAATTACCATCCATGGAAGTGTACAAAAAACCTATGAATGTGGCACTTAGGGACATGGTTTAGTCGTACAAAAAACCTATGAACGTGGCACTTAGGGACATGGTTTAGTGGTGAACCTGATGGGACTAGGTTAATGGATGGACTCAACCATCTTAGAGCTCTTTCCTAAGCAATTCTGTGATTCTATGACTCTAAAGAAGCAAAAGCTTACAAAAAATAAGGGCAGGAATCACTGGTACAACCTTTCCTCTGAGCCCCCCTAAGTAACTACTCTTATCTATGGTCAGCAGGCTGTGGAGACAAACTCTTCTAGACAATACAGTATTTCTTTTGTATAAACCATTTCCTAAAAAGAACTCCAAACCCAACAACATATCCAAACTCATGGTTTCTTTTACAATTCTTTGTCATCCCAGCAAAGTTCTGAATTACTTGAAACCTTTGGGATTGGAAAGAAGGGAAGTGAACTCTAAAGTGTTGACAAAAGTCTTTCATTCGGAGAATTAAAATTTAGTGGAGGTAAACTGTAACTGCAAATGGCACATAGGTAGGTACAAGAGAATTCAGTTTTAATAAACTGGTTCTGAAAATATGTGTATTTGCATTACATGCCTTAAAATCCACCAGGTATGGACTATACTCAGCAGTGTGACCCAGGAGTGTTCCAGCCTCACATGGCTAGCAGGAACAATCAAACTCCTCCATGGGCTGGGCCAGGACATCTGCTTTGCAGTTAGCTTCCTCTGAACAAGGCAGCCAATTTGGGATTGCTAATGTCAGTAACAGCATAAATGTCACCCAGAGGTGGTCTCTGGGATAGGAGGGATGACAAAAGTTTCAGGAGACAGTAGTGAAGCTGTGAAGGAGTTTCTCTAGTTCTGTTGCTGGGAGATGTGAGAGGGATGCCAAAGGTGAGAGATGCATCTAAGTTAGCTGTGCAAAGTTTTTATGCATCTCTCTTTTCTTTAGAATCCTTTGCTTTGTTCATGTATCATCTCTGAAACTCTGAAAAGGAAGTTGAAGCAAATTGTTCTTTAAAGCAGGTGTGTTTCAAGTTCCAGATGGAGCTTGTGTAATATTTATGTTAAAATAGACAATGTCCTACTGGGAGATTTAGTGTTAGACTTTGCAACATTTATTTAAATTTTGCGAAAAGCTGCTTTTGCAAAATTGACTGATCCCTCTGTTTGAACACATTAGCTCAGAAACCCAAATGCCTCCTTTATGATTTCAAAATCTATATACAAGAAGAACATGAATGGAATTTATAAATACCCATTTGGTTTTCTGGATGGTGAAATGTTCCTTCAGGCTCTGTTGCTTTAATTAATGGATAAAACAGATTACATTTGTTTATGATGGTGATAGCCTGACTAATGCATTGGCTTCAGCTGGAAAAGAAACACCCAGCAATACTTAGAGAAGGAACATATAATCCACGCACATTAAAAATGTCACAATGTGATTTTGAAAGAGAGCGCCTTGAGATTGCCATGCAAATTTGTACGTTACTTAACGTGAAACAAAAAATGACTTGGTCGTGTTTTAAGTAGTAATGAATAAAACATTGTCATAATAATGACTTGCTCAGGTATTGGAAGTATTGTTTTAAAGGGTTTGCTCTTCATTCCCAAATTCCTTAAACATGGCTAGACAGAGAAATTTGTATTCTAATTTATCATGTGCTGACAAAGCATGATGGGGCTTTCTGATTTACTTTTGTGCTGGGTTTGACTGGGGTACAGTTAATTTACTTCACAGTGGTTAGTATGCGGCTTTGTTTAGGATTTGTTCAAAACACAGGTTATTTTATTCTTTCTGAGCAGTTCTTACACACAGCAAGGCATTTTCTGCTTTTCATACTGCCACACTGGCAAGGAAGTTGGAGGTGCATGGGAAATTGGGAGGAGACACAACTGGGACAGGTGACCCAAACTGACCAAAGGAATATTCCACACCATATAACATCATGTTCAGTGTATAAAGTGGGAGGAAGAAGGAGGAAGGGGTGACATTTGGAGTGATGACATTTGTCTTCCCAAGTAACTGTTATGTGTGATGGGCCCCTGCTCTCCTGAAGATGGCTGAACATCTCCTGCCCATGCAAAGCAGTGAATTAATTCTTTGTTTTGCTATACTTGTGTGTATGGCTTCTTTTTAGCTTTTTTAACTGTCTTTGTTTCAACCCATGAGTTTTCTGCCTTTTACCCTTCCAATTCTCTCCCTGATCCCACTGGTGGGGCAGTCAGCTAGTGGCTGCATGGTGCTTTGTTACTGGCTGGGGTTAAATCACAACAATTTAAGCGATTAGAAAAAACATAGATTATTTGTGATTGCTCCAGTTAGGAAGATAAATCATTAATTGAGCTATTTCTGTTTCAGGAATAGAGCCAAACCTTTTTTCCTTCATTCTGGTTCATCTGCCTTTGAAACTGATGCTGTTTTCACTAGGATTAAAGCCAATAATTTTACCTTTTCAACCAGTCCATCAGTCCAGAACAGGTTTCATAATGAAAATTACAATATTTGGATTTCAAAGGGTACTGTCGGGCATGCTGCTCAAGCTTCAGCCAAGAAGGGTTTCTTCATCCCTGCTGGGAAATGGGAAATATTTTTTACCAATTACAACCTCTTTTGAGCACTCTGAGGTTGTCATACAGTCTTGGTTAGATGAAGAAAGGCACCGTATAATCTTGCATTTAGAATAAGAATACCTCCACAGCTCTGGGAAATAAGATCAAAACCTTCTTAAATCTTTCTGCCTGTCCCCTCCACTAGATTCTCACCTGAATAAACACATGCACAGAGACATTAATGTGTGCATGCATTCATGCTCAGGCAGTGAGGCTAAACCACATGAGATTGCACATGGCTGTTGGAGTAAGGA
The DNA here is from genome assembly GCF_000695815.1 of Acanthisitta chloris. Taxonomy (NCBI): domain Eukaryota; kingdom Metazoa; phylum Chordata; class Aves; order Passeriformes; family Acanthisittidae; genus Acanthisitta; species Acanthisitta chloris. The sequence continues at coordinate 71,252 of NW_008667856.1, forward strand.
GAGGGTGTAGCTGTGTGTCAGCAGCTAGACATGGGTGTCCACTGTAGGAGACTAGGACACAAAGATCCTTCTTGTTAGAAGCATCAAAAGCTCACTTGATATACCTCCAAATACCTCTGATCTCTATGCTAGTGTTTGCAGAACTGTAACAAACAGTAGAAATAGTGAAAAGGTGCTGGCTTTTGCTGGGGGTTTTGCCCATGCATGTGGTGAGAGATAGGGATTAGGGAGGTGCCATGCAATGTAGACAGGCTCAGAGCTGAAGATCCCTCTGCAAAGATGTCAGCACCTGGTCAATCCATTCCTCTGAACTGCAAGCCAGAATATGCTGAGAGGATGGGAGTGTTCTACGAAGTCTTCAACATAATGCTTGGAACTTGGTTCAGTTCCAGTTTGAGCTAAAATATGTCTTTGAATGATATGATAAGCCTGAGTCTACTTCATATCCTTATTTTGTTTTTCCAGAAATTTTATACAAATTTAATTTTTAATGAAATGCTAAAATCAAGAGCTTGTGTCACTGCTCACAGTTTCAAGTCACCTTTGTTATAATTCTATGACAGCACATATTTCCCTTTAAGCTCTTTTCTTATGGGTCCATATTATTAACCTATGCCTGGTGCTTCTTTGCAGGGCATTTTCCTATATTTATTTTTTTCAAATATAATTGTTCCAAAGCCAGCAGCAGATTCAAAAAACCAAAAGCCAATGGAAAGCCTTCTCTCGTTGTGGTCCCTTTCTTTCTGAGGAAAAAAAAAACCCTTAATTGAAAGCTTTTACAGTCTCATAAACCAACCCTTTATTTATTTTACAGCCATGGCAAAGTTAAGTTAGGATATTACTTACATAATCCTCTCTGTTGATTCTCTATTGCACACTCTGAAAAGGTGTCACGGGTGCCCATATATTAAACTTTGTGTATGAGACTCATGGGCTATATGGTGAATGAAATCTGCAAAGTTTCTGCTCTTTGACAAAGGGAAAAATTCCACCCCCACCCCCCACTGCCACCCCTGCCTTGTGGAAATATTTATATTTTTAATGGAATCATCCTGTTTGATGTTAAACAGTAGTGCTGTGGGAATAGTTTAGGCCTACTGTGAGCTGGATCTACAGTCTCCATCCCCTGTGGTGCTTCCATGAAACACCACATACTGTGTGAGGGAGAACTCAGTATAACACTGCGTGATGTGTGTTTTCATTAAGCTCGCTTATGGGAGAGATTGGGGACCTGATGTGTGTGAATACTGAGACACATCATGCTACCATAACCAGTTTCATATCACATTGAAGTGAAATAGTTCAGGTCAATTAAAATAATGAATATGTTTTTATACAGGTTCCAATAGAATATTTCCAAAAGTAATTTTTCTTAAGAACTTTGCAAATTCTTTTTTATTAGAAAAATAATTACCATGAAAAAGGTAATATTATGTCTGATTTAAAAGCCAAATTCTGAAGCAAGGTCACAGCATAATTCATAGTCAGCAAGGCATACAAAGACAGTTTTCTTGCTTTTTGAGGACTTCTAAGAGTACTGCCATTGCAGATTAGATCTGGTGAGTTGATTGAAGGTCACATTAAACAATTAGGATAGCTGCATAATTTAAGAGGACACATGGGTGAGCTGAGAAAAAAGTATAGAGAAGGGTAGGAAAAAGATCAGGGAACTATGCTGGAAAACAAAAATAATTTGTTAACAGGGATCTTGGGCAATTTATGAAATCTGTTATTATTGAGGACGCCTTCTGAGCTTTTGTTTGAGACAGCAAGCTCCAGTTTGGGTATTTGTTTTGTTCCTGTGCGTTTATACTGAGGTAGAATATAAAAGAAGAATTTTTTGCTTGTTTTGCACTGATAGAAGGAAAAGATGATTACACTTCGGTCGTTGTTCACTGAAATGGAATAATGAAATATGCCTATAACAAAAATACCTTGCGAAAAGGGAGATTACTATTTTTTCCCTCTAAGGTATGTAATTTTAGTTTGGTCTCAGGGGAGAGGATTTCAACCACGTGATAAGGCTGACCAGAGAGGCATCTCCAAAAGCAACACAAAGAAAAATGTAACAAAACCTTTTCCTTCTTCTGCCACCCTCTTTCTGAAATCATTTAATCTAGATCTTTCCCAGATGCTTCAGAGCTGCTACTTGCAGTTTTGCTGTTAATTTACTCTTATAAATTACAGCTGTTACTACTCAACAACATCCTCTTCCCATCCTTCCCCTTTTTTTGTTTCCTCACACCTGTTGCCACAACACCTTCTTTTGAGGGATCTTCTCTGATATAAAAAGCTTCTTAATTCTTATACTATGAAAATTTATCCTTCTGTTCTCCATGTGAAACGCATTTCCTTCTCAGAGCATTTTTATTACTTTGATCCTCTCATTGACAGCACACATTCCCATCCAGAATTACTTGGGTACTATACCTTCCTGATTAAATTATAAGCTCATTAGGATTGGCAGGTTATTTGGTTATGCACTATATAAAATACCAAATGTACCTAATATATTATTTGGATTTCACCCTCATTTTTCCATCACAATTTGGCTAGCTGTGCCTGCTCTATCTGATTTACTAATAACTGTTATTGTCACAATATACAGTTAGCAGAACAAAAGCACTTTTTAGTAGAGACAGATGTGATGTTTTGCAGGAATTATTATCTATCTGTAAGACCTCAGATGAACCTTTTCTTTTCACAGGGGGAAACCTGAACTGTTCTAATCCTTAGAAGTCAATTATCATCTAAACTACTCATTTCCTGCTGCAATTCAGGATTCATAAAATCTGAATGGGATATGCATTTTTAATGTTATGGCAGGAACCATAAATATTGTTGGCCTTGTTTGCCAGAATCTTAATACAATAATGACAATAAAGCTGCAGGAAGGAAAAATATCTAAGATGCACTGATTCAGTTTCATAACCCAATAATTCTGACAACCTTTTCAAATGATTAAATAGGCTTGTAGAAATCCAGGCCCTGATGTATTATCTCCATTTGTGAGACCCTAAATGTTTTGGTGGAGTTTTTTTTTCCCCTTTCGTCTTTTAAATAATGCAGGAGCAGGTGCTGGCATTTCAGTTCAACTAATTAGTTTCTAATTTACTGTAAACATCTTAGAATTCCATGAACATGTCTCAGCGGTATCTGAGAGGAAACAATCTACTGGTTCGATAAATCTTTCCTGAAATACTACTGAGAATTGACTGCATGAAGTGTGTGGCCTTACTTAATATATCTGATTTTTTTAGAATACACTGAAAAGGAAGATAACAGTTCTGGGCTTTCCCTGATATTATCATTGCCTGTGTAAAGACAGAATCTGAAGCAATTTTGTGTTAATGACCCACTGTTTTGATTTAAAAAGCTGTACAATATTGTCTTACATTTCAATGCACTACTGGAATTTGTCCAGACATTAAATGAGTTTGCAGTGATATTGCCACAGGAGTCTTCAAAAATGCTTTGCCGTATTTTTACATTCATATGATTTGTGTATCTAATTTGAAGATCAAAATGTAGAAGTAAGTATTGCAATATTTCTCTTATTTCTAGGTAATTGCTTTCATAAAGTGGTTGCATTTACAATGAGACAATTTAGTTGTAACCATTCATTAGAATCAACCAGGAACTTTATCTAAATAGGTCCATTTTTAAAATGCTTATGAACATGTTATATATATATATCTTTATCTTATCTTTAAGATAAAAGACACTTAAAGATACAGAGGGCCGCTAAATGATCCATGCTTATTTTTTCTGACTCCATCTTTGAAAACCAAAGACAGTTGTCTTAGTACAGATGGTAGGATTTACATTTCACCATTTGGCTGGAACCCTAACTTACCTCTCAGGGTGTTGGCGAATCCCCTAGGAGTGATTGGTGAACTGAAATCCCTCTCTCAGCATTGCTACACTTACCAACCTTTTCGCACCAGTGCCAACAAATGCACCTTCCCTTTCTCAGATGTTCATCAGCATCATTTGCATTGGTATAACTATTGTGGTACTTTGCAATGAACTGAACAAGAAACTGGCTGAGGTTAAACAAATTTTTTGTCAGTTGCAAAGCTATTTTTGTCAAAGGGTTGTTCACTTATATTTTTTGATGTTCTGGAACCAGAAACTATTTTCCCAGGACACTTGAGAGGATGATGAA
>NW_008667856.1:75455-94383 GCF_000695815.1 Acanthisitta chloris
GAGGAAGTATATTTGTAACTGTACTTTCAGAGAAAACAAAAGTAGATATCCAGAGCTCTGCTTAAAACATGACAGGACCTATTATTACAGGGGTATACTAGTATTTCGGTGTAGCTATTGCTCCTTGAATTTCAGTGATACTAATTTTTCACGATGTTTGAGGGATTCACTCTTGCAAAAATGGCGATTTTCTGATATGCAGTTTCCTTAACTTTTCATTGAATGTTATGTGGGAAAAAATTAATGTTAATATTAATGTATAGTGTTGGTTTATCTACACATAAATCTTTGATAGTCTGGATTTTTAATTAATATAGGAAGTCTTAAACATACTTCTGCAAATTGTGTGAGTAGCTAAAAGTTTGATACCAACTCTAAAGAAAATAATGAATAGAAAACTGAGGCATATACTGCTAATTCCTATGTTTTTGTGCAGGTTGTTTCATCTCTGTTTTCATTTGATATCTAATTTCTTTAGATAAACTCTATCTTGCTATATAGGGGAAAATTAACATTGTCATTACAGTAATGTGTGTTGAGAAAAAATAAACCAGCTAAGAGATTAGGATCTGTTTGGAAGAGGGCTGAGAAAAAGAATAAATTAAAATACACTTATGTTCCTGTGCAGGAAAAAAAAGTGTTAGCTAAAAATTATCTTGATATACATAGAAGCAACCAAATTGGCCTGGAGTGGAAAATTCTGTAATTGCTACCCTTAAGTTGCAGGGTTTGACACACAAACTGATAAAATCCTCAAGCTGTTTCACTTGGTTTTCCACTTATCCTGGCACAGGAGCTAATATGCACTGCACTGTGTTTGTGTCAGCTAAGGAAGTTTCGGGCCTCTGGCTAGAAACATTTTCTTGTGGTATCATTTGTACACTTTCAAGGTTTTCTTGGAAGACAATCCCCTGTCCTATACTCTAATATAAATTAGTTTAACTCTGTTTAACTCAGTTTAATTGTATTAAACTGAGAGTGATGTGCATTTTCAGTGCATGTTCCACAGAAAAGGAGGAGCCTCTATCATACATCACAAGTTTTTTACTTCCTCTCACTCACTGCTCACAACTTTGTTAACAAAACCGGGAAACAACATCCCCACCAAGCTTTACTGCATAGATGCAACTGTTTATGAGAATAGGATTTTTTACTCCTACAGTTCTGATATTTTAGAGACTATAATTTTTAATATCCTGCCAGACTCCCTGAACTATTTCCAAACTGAGCTGGACTGTCATTGAAATAGCTTCAGGAAATTTTATGGCTACATATCTTTATACTCAAAAATACAAGCCTTTGGTTTTCCTGAGAAAGTAGGATTTTATTTCCATGCATAAAGGAGCAGACCAGGACATCAAAATTTCCTGTTCTTTTTCCTTTTTTTTACTATGGATGCTAGGAAGTAATGATGCTTTTCGTAGAAATTGAGTCAGAGTGGGTGCCACAATTAGACTTGCTAATGTTGCTGGACAGCCTCTGCCTTTCTGTCTGTAAAACTGGGACATATAACCCCCCTTCAGACCTCATAACAAGCTATGCCTTGCTGTTTATAGTGATACTCTGTGTTCTTATAAGGAAGATTTTATTGATATAAAAGACACTGGGCTTCTCTGAGTGACCCTTTTTGTTTCTCATATCCAATTTTCTTTTGTAGCTAGGAAATAGAGGATTCTGGAGTGTGATACATAAGTTGTATCTTCATGAAGAAGACAGAAGGGTAGGAGATTAGGCAAGTCAGTTCTTATAAGCACCTCTGTAAAGCTGCAGTAAAAAAAAAGGCTACCTGGATCATTGCAGCACTGAGGTCTAACAGAGTCATTTAGCAGAACTGTGATGGATTGAGTTGGTGCCTGAGATTTAACTTTTGTATCTGACTGCAGTGTTTTTTGTGTGGTGCTGGTTGTCATTCTCTCCACACGAGTAGCTTTTGGCTACATGTATCTCTATTATTAAGTCCTCAAGTTTTGTCTTGATGGCAGTGGACAGAACAATTCCTTAGCAGAAAATTCTTAGCAAGTGCGCAAGTAACTGCTCAGTGAAGCATTGTAATTAAAGTAGTGACGGTATACAATCTACTAAATTACTTCAGACTGTCAAGGTGGTAAGGCAAATACCAGTGCAGGGTAATAAGCTGAGCAGTAAACTCATAAAATACCCATTCTTTGTTCTGACATGGATCATATAAATCGCTTTTTCTCCTAATTCAGTACCTGGAGAGCATCCCATAAATAAGTAGGGTAAGCATAAAAATGTTTCTTTTAATATAAAACTATTGGAGCCTCTTACAGAAGGCAGCAATTGATAGTTGCTCATAAAGCACTCAGTACAGCATTCCTACTGATGATGATTTCTAGCAATCAGATAGCTAACCCTGACACATCATTTTTTGTGGTATGGATGTGGGAGGCATATGTGTTCAAATATTACAAAATTCTATTACACTGGGATTGGTGTTTGTTGGCTCTGTGGTTTGGGTGTTTTTTTACCTGCAAACATATTATTACATATTAATAGTTATATATTTTTTGTTTTGTTTGTTTGTTTTTTGTTTGTTTTAATCAGGGCACATTGGAGGAATTAACTAAATCTTGTAGACTTGTAGATTTCATGCCAGTTTGTTCAATAACTGTCCATACACATTTTTGATATGTTCAATTTAGCAGAAGGTAATGAACACAGAGTAGCTGAAGTGATTGGATAAGGATCTCTGTCATTCATAAATATGAACATGTACTGAAGATTTTTAATCTGTTTTCAATTGACGGTGAGTGATGATGATAAAAGAGGAAATGGTACTTCTCTCTCAGGACATCCATTTGGTCTTCCCTATATTTCTGTATATTTGGACTTCTGCCCATTGCATTTTCATCTTTCAATACTATCTAAAGGTAAATCTTTTAACACTTTTTCCGTATTATTAAGGACTGATATCCTCTTGGGTGACATGTAGGTCTGAAAGTAGAAACAATTATTTAATGAACTGATGAACCCCTGGCTCCCCTTGATTTTTTGAAGGCTTCTGGAATTGTGGCAAAGTTTCTTCTGTCTCAAGTTTAGATGTCCAAAAATTACTCATCTAGTTCGTATTCTAGGATGCTGTCACAATAAAAGCTACAGAAGCCTCCAAGAGATGACTCACCTTATTTTAAGACTAGGTGTGGAATTAATCTGTTCAGATGACTGTAAATCTCCACAGACAGAGACAGGCAGTTTTAGGGTAAGATTCACCTCCCTTAAAGTAGACATCTAAAACGGATCAAATGAGTTCACATTAGGAGAGGAGAACTGTGCCCTAGTGCAAGAAAAATACAGTGTTTCTCGCTATTCACTATCTGGGGACTTAGATGATTAGCTTAGACTGGAAATCTATCTTGGAAATACATTAAGTTGATTGATACTTGCAACACAGACTGGTTGTAAACAACCAGCTCTGCATAATGTGCTAACTGCTTTGCATAAAGAATATAAGCCCATAGAATTCAAAAGAACTCTGTGAATTTACAACAGTGGCTACTCTTCCAGTGCTGTAAATCAACACAAGTTCATAGAACTGAAAATGCCTGTACTACTTTATAACTGCTGAGAGGTTGATTTATTAAGTATATTGGAAATTTTGTTTAATCTATTTTATAAAAGTTTAGAATATGCTTTCCATGCCATCTGACCAGCCATTCTCTAACATAATTATGTGTATCCTGAAAAGTTTGGTCTGTATCTCCAACATCGGCAAATAGTCCTTGAAATATGCAAATGTATACTGATTTAACTACCTTTATAGCAAGGTATAAAATACCACTTAGATGGATACTCAGGTTCTGGACTTCTGGAATTAGCACAGATTTCTACTGTCTTTCTATTGCTGAAACTCACAAGACTCTGCAGTTTGGTCCTTCTGTAGCTGATAAAGGCAATATGAGCCATATGTTTAGCAAGGAACAACCTATGACACAAACCTACATTCCTGTTCACCACTGCCTCCCCTCCTCCATACTACTATTTCTTCTTTTCTTTCCCCCAACTTTTCCTGCAATGCATGCAGGAGTGAGGCTGTCTGTCTCCAATGAAGATACACTCTTGCAATGAAAGGCAACTCTGGAAAAATAGGCACCATATGACTGTCATTTCAGTTTAGGCTCCCTAATTTATTTCTGATATTTTCTGAAGAGACATTCGTAGGCAACATTTGATTAATTTGTAGTAAATTTGAGAAATATTTGGCATACTGGACTTACTGTACATACACAGTCCACCTGTGTTGTGTGTGCTCACTCTGAGACCTTGGAATCTTGGAGTATCCTGCAAAGTTCATGTGCACAGGAAAAATGAAAGTTATTCTGAGATTCCTGTGAGTCTGGCAGCACATTCAGACTCTGCTCTGAATGTGCTGTCCTCAGACTCTGCTCTGAATGTGCTGCTCTGAGGCTGGCCCAAGCCTCAGATGTAAGTGTACTTGCAGATGCTACATTGCATGGAAATTCTTTATCTGCCTCCTGGTAATTCCAATGAATCCTTGTCAAGTTTATTAAAAGTCTTCCTTCTGGATTTCTCTGTTATACAAATGGCTCCCAATATCTTCCTTTTATTTCAGTTTTTGGCTGACAACTGCTTACTATAATTATCTTTTATCATGCTCCATTCATTTGAAAACCATCTGAAGTTTTGATTAGGATGCATTGAAGCTACTCTTCCCTTGAGCAGGATAAATAAAGAAGGGAATATTAAACCTGTAATCTGATTTTAGAGTCTCTGCATTTTTCTTTTGTTTGAAAAGCAGAACATACTGATATTTACTCTGGGAACAAGTTTTCTGGGGCTGCCTCTGAAGCACTGACAGTTATAGCATCTCGACTAAAGACAACTCTACCATGAAGCAGGAGAACTGAAATAAGGAGTTTTAGGCAGAGTTTATTGTTAGATGTCTCTCTTATACTCAATTATTGCCTGTGTCGTGGCAAACCTGCTTTTTTCATCCTATAGGATAATAATCTTGTTTTTAGCCTGCATTTGAAATAATAGAGCCTGATTATATCCTTTTTTTTTCCCTTTGAAATTAGATACATAAAGAAATGTTCACTTTTGTTGCTTGGAAAGCATGTGGGACTCAATTTGAATTACACTAAATTGAATAAAGGGCATTTAAACATGAGTAAAACTGTACCTTAAAATATTAGAATGCAACATTTTTGCCTCCTTTATTTCAGGTGACACAATCCATTTCTTTTCTTTTCTTTTCTTTTCTCTTTTCTTTTTTCTTTTCTTTTCTTTTCTTTTCTTTTCTTTTCTTTTCTTTTCTTTTCTTTTCTTTTCTTTTCTTTTCTTTTCTTTTCTTTTCTTTTCTTTTCTTTTCTTTTCTTTTCTTTTCTTTTCTTTTCTTTTCTTTTCTTTTCTTTTCTTTTCTTTTCTTTTCTTTTCTTTTCTTTTCTTTTCTTTTCTTTTCTTTTCTTTTCTTTTCTTTTCTTTTCTTTTCTTTTCTTTTCTTTTCTTTTCTTTTCTTTTCTTTTCTTTTCTTTTCTTTTCTTTTCTTTTCTTTTCTTTTCTTTTCTTTTCTTTTCTTTTCTTTTCTTTTCTTTTCTTTTCTTTTCTTTTCTTTTCTTTTCTTTTCTTTTCTTTTCTTTTCTTTTCTTTTCTTTTCTTTTCTTTTCTTTTCTTTTCTTTTCTTTTCTTTTCTTTTCTTTTCTTTTCTTTTCTTTTCTTTTCTTTTCTTTTCTTTTCTTTTCTTTTCTTTTCTTTTCTTTTCTTTTCTTTTCTTTTCTTTTCTTTTCTTTTCTTTTCTTTTCTTTTCTTTTCTTTTCTTTTCTCTTTTCTCAGAAATCCTGTCTGTATATTAAAATAATACTTGCATAATGCGTATCTTGAATCCTACTGTTCTCTGATTAATGTATACAGCATACACATATGTGCCAAGCTGAGAAAACTTAACAGTGAATGCACAAAAATTCAATACACAAGTTTTTAGTAGGATAAATTTTTTCAGTATTATATAATGTTTATACACACTTCTGTATGTTTAAGAATATTTTCACAGAAAAATGGTCATGAATAATTCAGCTACCTACTTGAAAAAGTTAAGATTTATTTATATTTTAAATGTAGAAATTCTTGAATTTAAAGGAATTATTTGTCAGGTGATTCATATATGTCTTTACTAATCAAAGTTGATATGCTTGTTGACAACATCATTTCTTTGAATCTTTTAAAAAATAATATTGTTCACTCAGATCAGCTCATGTAATTTAGCAACCTGGATTATGTTCAGTCCTATAAAACCTCCCAGACAGACCCATAAAAATGTAATAGATCATCTACAGGGTGAACACCTCTGCTATTACACTATTGACAGCAAAAAGTGATTGCATACATTTCACTGCAATGATATTAGTAATGACCTGCAGGAAATACATTTTCTCTCAACACACTGTGAAGCCTGAAGAAATGTTGTTAATATGGTCTATAGTCTGACTTCTCTGTAGGCAGGTACACAAATGTATATACTGTTTGAGTGATGAAAGAGTTAAACTAAAGCTTTATGTAGTATATAATGGTATCCAGTACTTCGGGAGGATAAAATTGGTCAATGATTTTGGACCTTTTGACACATCGATAACCTTTGTTCTTTATAAATGATCCATAGTAAATGTATCTTCAAATGAATGAAGAATCCCAGCTATGAAGTAACAGTTTCCTCCCTGTTGTCCTCACTGTGCAAACATACAGCCAAGAAATGTCCTCTTTAATTGCTTTGTTTACCTGTAGAGAAAAATATCTGCTACACAGAGGGCACACCTGTAACTATTATAGTTGTAACTATTCTCTACTACCTTCTCCAATGGACATCTAAATTCTTCAGGGAAGAGACTCATGGATGCTAGGAATAATCTACCTTGATTTTCCTAAACACACATGAAGTCACCCTTACTATCAAATACTGATTTACGCTGAGCACATAACACTAACATCTGCTTTGTACTGCACAAGAATGCTCCTGACAAATCCCAAGCACATAAAATGGGGCAACAGGTGCAGATGACATGCCAGTGGTGAAACAAAAGGCCATTAAAAGGCAGTGTTGGTCAGAGCAATAAATAGCTGCCACTATAAACTATATGCTGAAAGAGTATAAAGAAATATGTAGTCATAATACCAGAGCAAGTATTTGTCTCATATGTATGCTGTTCCTAGTCACTCGCTAACATTTGAAACTTGTGCATCCTCCCCAGTAAACAGGGAATTTAGGATATAATTTTGGGTTTTGTACATTGACAACATAGCCCAGACCTCATTCTTAGTGATGTGAATTTCTGTCAGGTCATTTAATCTCTTAAAACAAAAAGATCCTGCAGAGATTTGTGCAGAGACCTGTGTGAAGTGTGGAGGTGTTGTAATTTAATTTTCATCCACTAACTTATGAAATAAGGATGGAATGGTATTAGCAAATAAGGATTTGGAGCATTGCATCCCATGTAGCACAGAAAAAGGTCCTGCCTGTGGCATCTTAGGCCAAAGCAGTTGTGTAACATACAATTGCCTCTCAGGCTTTCCCTCCCAGGGAAAGCCATAGCTCAGGAACATCTTTTTGAAGTTGTTTCAAAATTACAAGTGTTTAAGGAAACTGTTCTTTGAAGCTCTTTTGTAATCTGAATTAATTGTTTCTGAGGTGCTGAGCAAAGTGTGGTCATTATGATCTTTGAGTTTCTCAGTGCTTTTGTTTCAAGATTTAAAAACACATCTTAAATTACTTATTACTGCAAAACAATACAAAATATATAGATTTATGACACTGTGTGTCTTATAACTACTTGGTTCTTTTAGAATGCAATTTTTATATATATTTAATGGAAGAAGCTGCTCATTACAATATCCACAAGCACTGTATGACTTTCTTTTTATCTTCCATTCCCTATATTTTTTACTTTATACATAACTATATTTAACCAAATGCAACTTATGTCTTGAAACTTTTCAGTATTGTAGTCAACTAGTTCAAACAGTAAAGATTTTTAAGATTTGGAAGGCATGTACTAATTTGGAAACATGAAGATTTTTACATTTTGAACTTTTAAAACCTGAACTGTTGTACTATAGAGACCAGATATATGGTAGGTTTTCTGAATACAAAGAGTCAAAGACATTGGTTTTGCTTCAAAAATGGATCCAAAGTAATCAATTAAATATATTCCTTTTTTTCTTTTTTTTCCCAGGAAAAAAATAGGCACATTTAGGCACCCAACTGAAGCACAAATCCTAAGTAGAAATCTGTAGTCCTATGCTCAGTGTTTCTGCAGAACATTTCCATCCAGGAACCATTCTGCTGATTGCCATCCATGAGCCCATGCTTGTAAAGAGTGTGGGCAGGACAAAAAAATTGGCTCTGCATGGAAAATCTGTACTGACAGCATCTGAGAATATGGGGGTTCTAGGAGCATTATGTAACGCTAAGGTTGTGGAATGTGAGAAAGCCAAGTCCCTTTACTCCTTCTCATTCATGAGAGGCTTTGTTCTCTGTGTGTATTGTTTTTCAAGAAGCTTTTCATTTTGGTCTTGTGCAGTGAGAGCTGATATATTAACTTTACCCTGTCCCTACGAAAGGTGTTAGTCTATCCTATTGCTGTGCACTGTCTGAACTTTGACTTTGGCACAGTACAGCAAGGAAAATATCACAGAATCATGGAATCATAGAATGGCTGGAGTTGAAAGGGATCCTAAAGATCACCTACTTCCAACCCCTCTGCTGTGGACAAGGGCACCTTTCAGTAGACAAGGTTGCTTAAAGGTGTATGCAACCTGGCCTTGAACAATTCCAGGGAATGGAGCATCTACAACTTCCCAGGGCAACATGTTCCAGTGCCCTCCCAGTAAACAATTTCTTCAATAGCTCCATTATATTCAGACACCTTGCCAAACAAACAGCCAAGCTACTTTTTTTCTTTTTTCTTTCTTTTTTCTTTTTTTCTTTTTTTTCTTTTTTTTTTTTCTTTTTTTTTCTTTTTTTTTTTTCTGTGAAAAGGCATCCATTTTTAAAGACTATAAGGCAACTGTGCTGTGAGACATAAAGTCTATGGTTTCATATGAAGTTTTAGCATACAAAGCAATTTGTGTATAATTTCATCCCACTGCATGCTAGGTTACCAATTCTAACTTCCATTTACAGATTTAATTTTCCAATCTCCACCTTTTTTCTTTTAATCTTGTTCTGTGTTTTTAAAGCAGTTATTGCAAACCAGGCTTTTAAAAACATAAATTATCAGACACAATTGCTTTCAACCACATTATCAGCAAATGGCTAGAGTGCAATCAAACTAAGTGCTTCTTCCTGTTGTCTTTTGCACATATGCATGCACACACGCCCCCACAGATGAAATCACACTCAAATGCACTCAGCTAAGCAGTTGATGAAACCTTTTTTCTGCTTTTCCCATGTGACAAGTGAAGGGGTGATAGTGTCTCTGCATGGTGGTACCATTGCTTTCCCTATGCCACTTTCTTTTCTTTGTGTGCTTGGGCTGTCAGTCCCACCCGGGGGACTAAACACCACTTTAGAGGGTCATGTTTCCCTCCCACAGCAGATGTTGCTGTTCTTTCCTCTTTCACTCACTGTATTCAGTGGTGCTTTCATTAGTGAGAGAAGTCAGACACCCTAGTGCCCTCGGCCACGCTACTGTGTAAGAGCAACACAAACCAAAGAAGCCGGAATCTCTCTGAGCACAATACTGTGGTCTTGCCTACAGGATGCTTCCAGGAATGGCAAGTGCTGGTAAAGGCTGTTTGGTTAGGAAGCTGATTTTCATGCAGCATCATTGCTGCAATCAGTTGTTAGATTGCAGAAATCTGGAAAAAAGAGAGAAAGGGACAAACTACTTCTCACCTTGTCTGTGAGAAATCAGCATCTCACACAATATTTCAGTTGTGACAGAATGCTTCGATTTTAAAAATGGCCATATTTCAAGAACAGTATGATTTAATTCACTGAAATGGAGCAGTAAGATTCCTGTGTGTATCAGCTCATTCTGTTTCACTGGACACTGATGACTAAAATTAGGTCTGTGTCAGGCAAGTGGTTTGTAACCATATGCAGTGATCTCAGCTGCATGTTTTTCTCAATAATAGTGCTGATCTGATCACTAGGGAAGTCTGTAGTCAAAGGGACTGGGAATATTGTAGAATCATAGAATTTTAGGTTCTGGAATGGACCTAACGGATTATGTAGTCACAATCCCCTGCCATGGGCAGGGACACCTCCCCACTTGACCAGGTGACTCAAGGCCTCATCCAGCCTGGCTTTGAACACTGCCAGAGTTGGCATTCACTACTTCCCTGGGCAGCCTTTGTGTCTCACCACCCTTCCAGTAAATGCATTTTTCTAATATCTAACCTAAACTTCCCCTCCTTCTGTTTGAACCCATTACCCCTTGTCCTATCATTGCAGTTCCTAACAAAGGGTCCCTCTCCACCTCCCTTGTAGGCCCTTCAGATATTGAAAAGTTTCTATGAGGTCTCCATGCAGTCTTCTCTTCTCCAGGCTGAACAGCCCCGAATTCCTCAGCCTGTCTTCATAGGGGAGTGGCTACAGTAGTCCTATCAACTTCGTGGCCTCATCTGGACTTGCTCAATGTCCTTCTTATGTTGAGGACACCAGAACTGCACACAGTATTCCAGGTGGGGTCTCACGAGAGCAGAGTAGAGGGGAAGAATCTCCTCTTTTGACCTGCAGACCACACTCTTTTTGGTGCAGCCTGGAATTTGATTTGCTTTCTGGGTTTTTAGCACACACTGCCAGTTCATGGTGAGCTTCTCATCCACTGTTACTCCCAAGTCTTTCTCCTCGTTGCTGGTCTCAGTTACTTCACCAAGCAACCTGTAGGTGTGCCTGGGACTGCCATGGCCCTTGCACTTCATTTTGTTAAACTTCATGAGGTTTGCACTTGCCCACCTCTCAGGCCTGTCAAGGTCCCTCTGGATTGCACATCCCTTCCCTCCAGCATGTCAACTGCCCCACACAGCTTGGTGTCATCAGCAAACTTGCTGAGGGTGCCCTCAATCCCACTGTCCATGTCACTGACAAAGATGTTAAACAGCACAGGCCTGAGCACCAGCCCCTAATGAACACCACTTGTCACTGGTCTCCACGTGGACGATGAGCTGTTGACCACAACTTTTTACATGAGGTTATCCAGCCAGAGATCTCTACGTCTGCAAGGGTATGGCATGTGCCATCAAATGTTGCCATACTTAATCCCCAGATTGGCCTGGTCCCTTTTATTCTTTAAATCCACAGTAGATACTCATATTTCTCACACAGTACATCCTTCTTGTTCATTCCTGGTGATATTTAAATAAATCACAGAATCATAGAATCATAGAATGTTTGGTGTTGGAAGTGGCATGACCCCAGTTTCTTGTCCAAGTACTGCTTAAACTTCTGTACAATTTTGTGTCTAAGGTAATGTGCGACTTCTAAATTTTTAGGTGCATGGAGGTGTTAGGAACTGAGAGGCATGAGGTGATATTCAAAACTGAGGTTTGAAATCTGTCTGTACATTTCTTGTGCTAATATATCTTATATGGAAATGACAGTTCAAGGTACATCTGAGACATTTCTCAATTAGAGTGAACTTGCTTCCCTTGTTTTCTGAAGGAAAATTTTGTTTACTAATATAGTAAGCAAAACAGTACAACAGTTCCAGTTTTTCAATTGCAACTTCATAAAGTTTTCAGGGACAAAATTTCTCTTTTTCCAAAATTTTCTTATCTTATTACATTTGTCAGTGTAGCAGCTGTTTTGCTTCTCTTGCCCTCACACCCTCTGATACCTAAACTTTTACTCTTCTAACAGAAGATCCGTTTCATTTCATAAGGGTTGATGCAATTGTTTTTCTGTTTTCAGTTCACAAATATATTTACTCCACCTCAGTTGTGCTTGCTGAAATCTAACCAGTTTCTCAAAGAAGTAGATTTTTTAAAAAAGGAGTAAAAACTATGGAACAAATCTTCAACTGTCATTGTTTCTCTGAATTGACAGCAATCTGAAGGAATCTAAATGCATGTCTTTATTTCCATTCCTTAGTTAGCAGCGCAGATGACTGGACTTGCCAGATGCTGTGCAAGGGAGATAACTGTAATATTCAAAATGTTGAGTCCCACATTGATGCCCAGCCACAAGCCAAAGGTTTGCATCTGTTCAATGGCCTAATAGAAATTCAAGCTGCATGGCCAAAAATGACACAAAAAATGTTCAGCTTTATCCATCTTTACCGGGGGACTATAGACGAATATATGTCATAATTTCGCTTGCACAGTTATTCCTGGCAATGTTCGCTTTCTGAAAGCAGCTATTTGAGAGCATCCATGTTATGGGAGCATGCAGAAAACAGGGCATTACACTTCTTCGTTTTAAATTTGGCCCATGGTAAAGGAAGTCTGTACTAATCAATCTATCTGAGCTGGTACAATGATGTATTTTAGAAAAGTATGTGCCTTCTTCTTGGTAACATGACCTGGGGAAGAAAAGTGAGTGTAAACACTACATGTGTGTGAGGAACACTCCAAACTGCTTATTCTGAGAAGGATTTTGCCACAAAACTGATTATGTCAAAAGGAAATGATCAAAAATTCAAATTTGCTTAAGCTGACCATTTGCATTGAACAGTAACCAAGGGACTAGCAATAAAACTGAGGAAGAAAGTCAGTTTGCAAAACAGTATAGGAGAAACAGGAAGATGTCTAACAGGAGAGAGACCCCAGGGGGAAGCAGGACCAGCAAGGTTGCTCGGCACTGCCCACTCTGTGTGGGGCAGGTGGTGCCTTTTCTATTGCTGATTCGTATCCTGAATGTATAGTTCTCTGATTGCTGGTTAATTACATCATTAACAAATCAATAAGCTGCTTCCATCCTGATTTAATTTAAACTCTGAGTTAAGCTGTTTTTCCCCATGACAAAGTGACAGTTATGCTATAGCAAGAGAATCTCTGATGCTGGAAAAACTAATCATTATAGCTATAGGGTTGGATTTGCTGCATAGTTATGTCAGTGACTGGCCATCAAATATATTTTCAAAACTTCTAGGCTCCATCCCTGTGATCATACAAGTGTGGCTCTGTGGAAAAATCCAGCCAGCTTTGTGTTCTCCTCCCCAGCCCCAAAGGTAGTGAAAGATACCCTGAACAGACCAGGCCATGGACTACCTGCCAGAAAACCCCATTTAGTCTGACATTGCAGTGGAGATGCAATATATATAAGATAGAAAAGGCAACAATGTTGAGTTATGCTGGGGTGCCCACATATTTATAACTGTGAAATGTGCTGGTTTGATAAAGGTACAAAGACAGCAGCGTTCTCTAACAAAATTGCAATGTTGGCATTTGTGTCCAGGACAATAGGTATCAGTAAAGTTTCTTCATGTGGAAATCATGGCCCTAGCATCTTGATATTTGCTTTCATTCTTTTCTGATTGCTCATGTTTTCCTATTGTTATCCAACTACCATTTATTTTTCCAAGTCCCTGGCAGAAGTGGCGACTACATTTCAATGCAGTGTTCATTAAAAAGTTCACCAACAAATACTTGCTGGTGCTATGTATGTGTACTGTGTTGACTCTATGCATTAGCAGTATAAATTAATGTAAGATGCTGCAAGAGAACTGAGCTGAAGTAAAAAACCCTCACATTTCTCTTCAGAATCCAGTTTCTCTGAGTGTCATTTAACATAATTATGTGTTTTTCAAGTAAGGATTTTTTTTTTCTTTTTCATTGGTGAAAATTTGCATTTGTTCTTAATTCAGAGAGCAAAAGAGCCATCATGTCTGTGGACATCAAAATATGTTATGCATTATTCTTTCTATAGGACAAGAACCAGACTATAAGGATTGGATTAGTTCCCTGTTCTCCCCTAGAGTAGTAAACATGTCCTAGTCTTCTGCTTGAGCCGTGATCATCTTTTCTTCCTTTCAATTGTGCCATATCAGGCTATATTTTATTTCTTGTTGTTGTGTTTTCTTGTGGTTTGCATTTTTTTCAGAATAATTTAATTTCTTCCTTTTTATTCTACTATTAATTCTGTCTCCCCAGTTTACTGTTGCAGCTGAGAATCCTTATAAAATCATTCCATAAATGTGCTACATGGACTGTGGAGGCTGTATGCCCAACTCTGGAATCTGTGAGTCATGCCATAAGTACAGCACCTGTGATTAAATGGTGAATCTTCTTGTGACTCTAAACTAAAGATGCCAGATGTTTAGATGGATTCAAAAATAATAAGATAAATGAGTGGAGAAAAAAAATGCATCAAAAGTAGTTGAACAGAAGAGTGTTAAATTTGGTGCAGGAACTTCCTACACTGCAGATTGCAGGACGCTAAGAGACTTTAGCATTAAATACATCACTGAAGGCCTGTCTGTTTCTTATACTCCTCTTTAGGCATCCATTACTGCTTATTTTTGAACATGAGATAGTAGGCTAACTGAACGCTTGATTTGTTATGGTATGGACATTCTTATATAGTCTTATGTAGATGTCTATGATGACAGCTTCCAAAAATAAATTAATGCTCAGCCATGGACAAAGTAGAGCCTGGACTCATTCGTTTACTGTCAGGGTATATTCAGATTTTCTTAATGCAGAACTGCTCTAGAGGAATGCGTAGGGGCAAGAAACCTAACATTATAATTCTTTATGACCAGCACATGCTATTATATATGCATTTGTATCTGTTTTATTACATTTTGCATGGTGAATATGCATATGACTGGCATTTAGGAGTGGCTGATGCAGTCATCAATGATTTTACTATTGGTAGAGTACTGACATGAGCACAAAAATAACATTGCTCTTCACTTTCACTTTAACATACTTTGAGCGTAAAATATTACTTGCTAAATTTCCACTTTGGTCCATTGTTTCTCTAATAACAGATGGTGGGTAAACACAAACTTACTACTTCTTGTTTTGATTTTGTCTAAGTTTTATTAAGGGCCATGATGGGCTTTGAAGACCATGTAATATCAGATGTCTTCTTTATGCTATCAAGCTGAGAAATCAACCCTACCTGTACTTCCATGAAGAATGAAATCTCTTACAACAAATTTAATGAGTCTCTGTCTTATTTGGCTGATCCTTTCTGGAACACAGACCAGGTTAGCACAGATGTATTTTCTTCTCCTATTGATCCAATTTATTTGGTTACTGTTTATTTTTGAAAGATACAAACTTAACTCAGGCATAGTCAACACAAATGTAGGATGGTCTCAGAAATGTAATGTGAAATAGAGTAAAACTCAAGAATAGTAAGAAATGTGGGTTAATATCCTTTGTGAAAATGCACATGGAGTCAAGTAAGACTTATGGTAAAACACTGACATTACCTAAATGTCAATATCTTTTGTTCTTTCATCTTTGAGAGTTTAAGCTACATAGGTAGACATGACATGCGTACTGTTTGCCAAAGTTCATGAACTTTTATTCTTTGGCTTCTATAAAATACATTATTCTCCTGAAACCAATACGTTTTGTCTAGATTTACAGCTGTCAGAGATGAAAATCTGGCTCTAGCTTCTTACAAAGAGAAATTGAGTTAAATGTAGGTTTTGTTCCATCAGCCTCTGAAAGGGTACTGGAGCTTTTGAGGACAATAAGAGATGAAAAAAGTCCAAACTGTCAGGAAAAAAGAAAATAATAAAATTCTGGTGAAGGGTATATTGTCTGGCTCTGACTGTGCCATCCATTTCGCTGCATTTTGACCCAAATTCCATGAACAGTTAAGTTAGTTGACCAATTTTAACTGAAAGGAAGAGATTACTGGTTGAAAACTATATGCCTTCTCGTTAAGAAATGATTTATCTGTAGAAAGCGTTCTGTATAGGTTCCCACCATTAACTGAGAGTCCATTACTCTTACCTCTCTCCCACATTAAAATTCTCCATTGTGGATCTCATACTGGTTGAGAGAAGGTGTTTATTGAAAGAACTGAATTTTCCAAAGCTTTCAGAAGCTCATTTCTGCAGAATCCAACAGATTAAAGGAGTCAGAGCTGAGCGTGTGCACTCGACCATAATATCAACACCCAGGTCTCCCAGGAAGGAAAGGCTTATACTGTAAGCTTACAATCTGAACTCACTTTTTACAGTTGAGAGGAAATCTCTGGCAGACACTCACTGCAGCTGTAGTTTTATTGACAGTAATGATATTTCTGTTTTCAAATGACAGAAAATATGTTTGGCAGTTTCAGATTTGGTTGCCTTCAGGTCAGAGGTCTTTTCACACCTTTCATAAAGAGAAGGAAAAATACAAATTAACTTGTCTAAAAAATTAGATCTACAGATTATCTTCAGTGTTTGAATAACAAGTTTATTCTTACCAGAAGTCGATACTGAAATAGTCTGCACAAACATTTTATGTTTATGCGTAAAATCATTCTGTACTTCTCAGTATTTGTCTCATATTTACAGAACTGTAAATTATCTGATTCTAACAATAAAGCATAGCTGCTATGGTATTTAGTAGTTATGCCTAATAGTCTGACATTGCTAGTGAAACAATACAAGCATATTATATATATTTTTGAATACATAATATTTGATTGCCAAATATCAACAGAAACATGTAATTTTCTTGATGGGGAAAAAGAAACAATTACAATCTCACTTTAGAAACTGAGGTTTGAAGCACAGGTAAATGAAGTTAACTAATCTTGTGGAGCAGGAACAGAGATCCTACAGTTTAGAGTATACTGTCTGAAATCCAGCAATATGCATATAACACTCCATGCCCATCCATCCATCCATCCATCCATCTATCAATCCATCCATCCATTCTTTTGTTTCCTTTTTTCTTTACAGTATACTAAATAGTGTCTGATTCACAAAAATATGGAAAGCAATTAAACAAGAGAAAGAGGAAAAAGTGGAAAGGAAGATGGTAAGGACAGAATTATCTCAAGCACTTTTTGAGTCCACGATATTACTTCTTTCCAGGTGTTTGTCTAACCTGTCTCTGGAGTACTCCTATGCTGGAGATTCCCATCACCTATTGAGGCTGTTCCAGTACTTCATTTTTGCTGTTTGAAGTTTTTTATAATGCATGTATTGCAATCTAAGTCAATTATTTCTGGGTTTTCTTCTATGTATGTTAAAAATTATTGTTCTTATGTTTGGATAACAGCTTACACAGGTGAAGACACTTATTATATCTCCTCTCTGTCTTGCATGAAGCTTGTTTTAAAGATGATATCATGAAGTGAGAACCACAGGTACCAAAGAGGAAAACTGTTCTTAAAAGACAAAAATATTCTACAGATGAAAATGTTATGACATCAAAAAGATAAAATATTTTAAAAATATGTCTTCAATTACAGTGGTATGTAATGGCAGTGAAAATCACCTGGAGTATTTATAAGTTCAATGGCTATTCTAAAATGTTAAAAACCTAGAGTTTTCAGACAGTTGAATAATTGAGGTAATTCCCAAACCTTTATAGTTGCAAAGAGGTTGAATCCTTATGGTGTTCATCAGTGTAAGTGAGGATTATTACTTTTAAAGAAAGTGTAAATTGACATATTTCTACCGGATACAAAGAATTTAGTCTCAGTTGTGTTATTTAAGAATCATCCTCTGTGTCTAAATAAAGAATTAAATATGGTCCACAGACCATCCACAGTCTAATTTTACTAAAAATTAAAAATAGCTTTATTTATTTATTTGTTATTAATTTATTATTTTAACCCATAACCCTATCATTATGACAGACATTTGGAGCATTGAGGTTGGATTCACATGAATCCTATACAGGTATAATTCTAGATTTATACTGGGGAAAATAAAAAGAGAAAACGAGTTCCTAATATCATCCTAAAGTATCATATAATGTGCTGAAAAGATTCCTTTACAGAAATAATTTCCAAATGTTTTTAAAGGCATGATAAACTAATACAATAAAAGCAGAAGTTTTCAGTTTTAAGGTCATGACACCAGCAGAACAAAGCTAAATATTTTTGTGGTAGAAAATACAGCCAACTTAAACTCAATGTTTCATCTTTGCAGTTTAATTTAGAGTAGAAATGAAGTCAAATAGAGCAATCTCTCTGCAATTTACAGAAATAAGAGAATATTATGATTCTGAACTTCTAGTTCCTTAGAAGTATTTTGGTTTCAATTGGTGCTGAAATTCTGAATTTCCCAGCCTATGCTGGCTTATGCTTAGTGCAATCTCACACTGTGTGTTACTGGGAGGATTTCTTCGATTAGAGTCCGTCAGGTTGCAGCTTGTTTCTCTGCAGCATAGCACACTACTGCTTCTATTCCACTGGAACCTTTTCTTACAGCAGGTCTTACAGTAGGAACAAAACCTCTCAAAGGGTAAAGAGTAAGCCTCTTTCCCCCCTTTCTCTTTCCCCCCTCTCAGTTACAATCACATTGTAACTGAGAGGGGAGAAAAAGGTGAAAAAATGACAGACTACTGTGAAGAAGTAGCTGAATACAACTCCATTTGAAACAATAGAAACTATTCTTATTTACCATTAGATGGCATATGCACAGTATAAAATACATGATTAAACAGAATTCCAGTGTACTAGATGAAAGGTTAATACTTCTGTAGTATAACAGATGTGCACTAAAGTCTTCTAATAATACTCATTTCCGCTCAAAGTTGTTATGTCTAAAGAATCACAGACTCATTAAATTGAATGCTCTTAGGTAGCAGACCAAACAAATCTGTGCAGCTAAAAGAAGCTCTGTGGATGTTAACGCTGTTGCACTGCTGTGTATTCAGCTCCTGCATCCCTCTTCCCATTTACGCAGTTCAACATGAACACAAAAAACCCCATTGAATTTGTGGAGGATCTGTGAGTGTAATAAGAGAAATTTTGGACTTGTATGCCCAGAGGCTCAGATGTAGAGGATAAAAATAGATCTATTCTCTCTCCTGACCTTATTCATTC